>NC_133202.1:53999608-54112108 GCF_958299795.1 Porites lutea
AGTAGGGGACGTAGTCCCTGGTGTGGGAATCTATCTGACTTCTGCCGTCATTGGTCTGGATGGGCGAAGTGAGATCAAACATGGACTGAAGCGGCTGCATAGTACGCTTTTACATGCTGGCGTCCGATCTCTCCTCTCCGGTTTTTTCGTAGTTCAGCCATTGGCTGCAAGTGAGGAAAATTGGCAACCTGTTATTATTAACAAAAAGAAAGCAGAACCACGACATTTTCTTTAGAAATTAGCTCTTCTGGAAACAAACCAAACAGGTTGATTTTAAAGGTCACATGTGTACTAGCTACTGATGTATTCAGTACACTACTGGCCAGCATCACTGTCACACGTGATAGATTTCTGTGTCTGTTAGAAACCTTAAACGTTTACTGTACCGGCTGGTCACCACAGATCAAACAACTGAGCTGGTCATAGACAATTGCCAAACCCAAATTGATAGGTCAAAGTGTACACGCAGGGTCGTGAGTCTACTTGTCATTTAGTTGAGACAGAAAACCGTATTCTTCCAGACTAACTGCTTGCCGAATTTTTCACTCTCTGATAGTTCGCGACAAGGCACGTGGTTTTTGAGTTGATCTGTACGCTGCCAACTTTACGTCGTCCCACCATCGCCAACTTCAACATCAACCAGTTATCACTGGACTTCCAAAACGGAAGTACCGAAACGTGTCCGCTGTTTGTCTCTAAAGAAAATGAAAATCAAGCGCTGAAAATGCCCCACAAACCTCAGCTACATCTACGGGGAATCATGAAGTACATACGCTCATGGAATAAAATGCTCTATATCTGCTCTCCATTGTATGTAATTTAATTCTTATCTCTTTTTTTAGCATCACTTTTTTATTTTATTTTTTGGTATTATCTATTTCGTTGGTATTGCACGGTTTTAATTTTTTTGTTTCTCGCTTGGTTTGCTCGATTGATAGTCAAAGAACACTTGTGTCTTGAGCGAGAGGCGAGTGCATGTTCGAACCCCATTACATGAGTTATGAGGGGTTGCGTTTCTCCTTTTGGCAATTCAAACTGGCAAGGATTAGCTAGAGCCTGGGGGCTAATGTTGAGGAAAAGTGAGATTAGTTACTCATCCGGTCCATTAGTTGACGCTTGTTTTTTGGTGCTTAACTAACTCCAGCCTTCTGTAGAAATATATTCAGTTCACTTTGCTGACATTACACTAATAACAAGTTATTTTAAAGACGGTTCCTTTAAGCACCATCAAAGTTGCAAACTTAATGTGTCTAGTTCGAAGTTGAAGTTGTTAGGTTATATTATATTTTCCTTAGAATCGGAGGTGTTGAAGAAATGATGCGCATCGGTCTGTACATGAACGATCTGGGGTTGCACGACACGTCACGCGAGATGGTGCTCTCTGGAATAAAACCACTGCCCCAGCTAGAGATGGCTAGGGACCAGGTATTGGAACTTCCCGAAAAGTACATGATTAAACTGATATGACTGATATTGGTCCTTAAATGAGACCAATTGATTAAGATAATTCTTAACTCTAAACTGTGTCACCCTTTCCTCCCTGAGAAACGTTCCACAAAATAGACCCTTCCACGGTTTATTCAATTCAATGCAATTCAATTTCAATTCAATTTTATTATTCACACTTTATAAAATATTTACATTATATATAGTAAGGTAGGAATACACTAATAAAGCAGAAGAAGAAGGGGAAAAAAATAATGGCTCGAGTAGAAGTGTACGGTGGTAAGAGGAGCTTAGCTTTCGAGCTAACCACCGAGCTATTCAACTTTAACATGGACCAAGTTAGGGAAAATCCGTCGACATCACTGGAAAGAGCGCCTTAAAATCGGTTAAACTGCCAAATTTAAAAGTGAAACGTCTTAAACGAGCGAAGATATAGCTCCACAGAGTTGCGAAAAGTTACAGACTTTTGTATTTTGAGGGACACGTTTGCACCCCCCCCCCCCCCGCTCCCCCCGTACAAACGTCTCTAAAATTTCGCGACTTTGTGGAGCTACATCTTCGTTAGAACAGATTTTTTCTACCTCGTCCATGTCAAAAGTTGAAAAAAATGTCGAAGGGACGTTTATTAAATGCGAACAAGTAAAGGATCAAAGAAAGGCTGATGACGTTTTGTGACGTAAAATGATTTCCTTAGCCTTCGATTCCGATTCTGACCATTACTTTGTGTTTTGTGGAATTAGGCAATGTATTTGTCTGTAATAAAGGTATTGCGAAGCAAATGAGGATTGTGAAGATGATTTTGCTTTAACAACTGAATAATATAAACACAGATCATGTTCAGGACGCTATTTTTTCATCTAATACCATCTATTAGCATCACTCTGAGTAGACATTTGGGGAATAGAGTAAAGTGTGATAAGGGCACATCAAGTGCACAAGAGCCGAGACTCTGAAAAGTTAATGACCTACGACCCTTTTTCTTCGACCAGGAATTCGACAAAGGAAAGGCTTTAGAGGAAAACATGGAAAAGTTGGCGTTGGAGAGAAAACGAAGCGAAGAGTTGCTTTATAGAATGATGCCAAAAGCTATCGCCGATAGATTGACACTCGGTGGTAAGGCTGTGGAAACTTGTGAGGTATGTCACAAAAATTAATCAAAATTCAAACAGTGGGAGCCCCCATCAAGTTGGGTAGAAAATAATATATAGATTTAGCCAGGGCTAAAAGCGAAGCTCTGGTTAACAATACGTGTAAACAAAAAAATTTAACAGTGTAACTCCGCTAAACGGGGACGACAATGAAAATGGCGTCAAGACTAATAGATCTAATTAGCAAAAAGACAAATTGCACGTGCAACACACTTATTCTTCTAATTAACAAAAACAAATTGCACGTGCAGCACGCTTTTTTGTCTTTCCCCTGCCGTTGTTTTGCACGACTACAACGCTGTTTTGTACGACTAAAACGTCAAACTTCCTAGTTACACATTATTTTTATGGAGGAATTGTCGTATGTGCTTACCCAATATTTTGTTTCCTGTGTTCATGTTCGCTTTTACTTTTCACTGCCGCTCATTTTCACCTTTCTGGCCGCTAACATTTCTCATTTTTTCACCGCCGCTTTGAATTTCCACGTTTTTCTTCCTACGAAATTCGTCTCCTTTGTTTTTAATAACTCGCTCTAGCTCTCTCTCTGTTATCCACGTTAGTGTAAACATAAAAATTAACGCCGAAAAAGGCACGATTTCGTTGTTGTTTTTTCCTTCTAAAAGTCCGGGCGGCCATGTGATTTCCTTCCAAATAAAACCTTGAGTTGCATTTGGGTTGCCATACCTGTTAATTGAGTTATTTTACATTGGTATGTCTGTGGTGCGTACGGACTGTCGGGGGGTCGGTGTACGGTCACGTGATTACCAAAATTTCTCGGATGGGTAGATTACCACATTTCCTTAGCTATGGGGCTGCGCCCACGCGCGGCGCTTCGCGCCGCGCGTGGAGCTCCGCTAAAAATAACTGCTAAAAATATGAAAAGAAAGTATAAATAACTCAGAGAATATTAAGGACGGTATGATTGGACAATCTTAAACAAGGTTGAAACAAAAAAAAGTTGTTAACCTTCCTAACAGTTCTTGTTTCTTTGTTTTTTTAACTTTTGATGTGATGTTTGGGAGACATGTTTGTTTGACACGAAGCCATTAGCAAGCTATTTTTCAAGTTCCATGGCGAATAAAGATGCGTAACAAGCGGTGATTATTAACAAAATGAACTGGTCAGCTGTGACAGTGTTGCATTTCAGACGTGACAAAATACCCCAATAACGGCCTTCAAGCAATTGACTGCTTCAATATTGACAATTGCAAAAGCAAAATTGTTGGAATTATAATTGTAGCACGGTGCACAGGGTTGATTAATAAAAATGACGCTATTGATTACTTTACTTTGAATTGCAGAATTTTGAAAGTGTCACTGTTATGTTCAGCTACCTGGATGGCTTTGTCACCATTTGCTCACAGGTCGGAGCTATGGAAATTGTGAACCTGGTCAACAACATGTTTACCATTTTCGACAAACTGACTGAGAAGCATGATGTTTATAAGGTAATCAAGTAAAAAGAGGGGAAGTCTTTAACCAATTTTATTTCAAGACTGAAAAACTTGGTTTCCTTGGTTACCTGGGAAAGCACTTTAGGCCAAAGGAAAGATGGAGATCTGTGAGAAGCTGCAGCCAAACTTCTAATTGAAAAAGATGATAATGAAACAAAAGTTATGCTTGAAACTTCATAGCTAAGTTTAATGGCAATAGTCAGGGTCTCTAAATTTCCTTAAACCACCTCCAGTTCTCCTCCCGACTCTCTTTTTTTTTGCCACCACATTCGCTACATATACTCAGGAGGTTGGGGGAAGGGTGGTATTTTCCAATCGATAGTTTGGTTATTGGCAAAGGTACCATAGCTGTGGACTGCAGATAACTGGTTAACGAATTAAATGAGAGAAACTTTAGAAATGGACCAATAAATGAGCGAGTCCCAGTTCTTCTTGCACTAACACCCCCCAACACTAAGACGTAGATTCCAAGGGAATGAATAGCAGAAACACAAAAAAGTATTGTTTTTTAGCAATTTTATCGAGAAAAGGTGGTACAGCTTGAAAGCCGATTTAGCCCTAACTTTTTTCGATGTTTCATGAGGAAATAAGACAACCATTACATAGATTCCACTTAGAATATACAAAATATATCATAGATGAGAACTGCGGATGAAAATGGGGAAGTGGATAATTATAATCTCCAAAGTTAAATGGACAAACAAAGGGGCTGAATAGAACCCAATCAATTTTTAGGTTTCATTCCACTTATAAAATAAAGTACTCCTTAATAAAACAGGAACATCGAAGACATGCTAAGGATGCTTTGGCGTATCCCGTGACAAAACCTGTCTGTATGTTCTCTTCAGTTCCCCCCTTCTTACTCACAATACCCTTTTCGGTCTCAAAAACACTGAATTAACATGGGTAAATTAAACAGCATAAGTAAATATGTGAAAAAAACAACAACAACAACAACAACAAGAGTTCCAACCAGTCGGAGGCGGGCCAGCTGTCTATTTACGCGTGGCTGGCCGAAGAGTTGAACCCGAGACTCTGACGGAAAACATTATTCCAGCTAAAGGTCAGGGCAGCTTGAATTCGAAGTTGAAGTCAAGCCCAAACGCCACACTATGCTGCCTCCTAAATGGTGATTGACTGATATTCACTAAATCATGTTTTGATTACAGTTTGAAACCTTAGGTGACGCAATGTACATGACTGTTAGTGGTGCGCCAGTGAAGACGATGCGTCATGCGGAAGCAGTCTCAGCAATGGCACTCGACATGCTAGAGGGCGTCGAGCTTATCAAAAATCCCGCCAATAAAAAGCCTATGACAGTCTCGATTGGTAAGAGTCAACCTCCTGTAGAGTTTGCCAGTTAAAGTTGAAGTTGCAAAACCCATCTGACTATTAATGATTGCCATACTGAACCATGACAAAGACAAACAATTTGACGGGTATTCAAGAAACGTAACTCCCGCTTGTTAGATTGTTTTGTTTGTTTGTTTGTTTGTGTTTCTACAATCTGTGCAAAACAAAGGCGTGGTTTGAGGTCATCCCCCGTGGTCCTCAGTAGGCAAAAGTAGCGCCTTGTGCTTATGTGGCTCTAGGAGCTTGAGACTACCCTAGACTGGCTGATAATGCTAAGTAAATGAGCGATAACCGATGCGTGGACACAGGTGGTCAGGGGGGAAAACCACCAGAAAAGTGAAAAAATTGCGAAACTATCATAATCATGTAGAACCAGGATGTAATTTAATTATCCCCAAGATATTTCACTCATCCCTTATCCCAAAAGTTTTTATTTTATCAATTATTCCCTATCCCTTAATTTATTTGTCCAGTTATCCCTTATCCGTAAAACCCCCAACAGGGCCTAAAATGTTGCATGTAAGAATTAAAAACATCGTGCGGTGTAGCGTCGAATAAAAAGAAAAGAAATAAAAGCATTGGAAAGAAAAATAATTGTGATTGATTAAAAATGTATCCAAAATAATCTAGATATCTTGAGTGAGACATCCTGGCCATTTTTGGTCATTTCAGTAAACTCAAAACGGTAATATTTGTGGCCTCACAAAGTATTTTGCAATATATGAGACAGTGAGTATTGGACGCTTGATGTTCTTATTACAATCAAGGTCATTTTTTTCATCTTTCATCCTCCCAATCAGGCATACACACGGGTCCTGTGGCGGCGGGATTGGTTGGTGAAAAGACACCTCAGTACTGCTTATTTGGGGACACAGTTAACATAGCTTCTCGGCTCAGGACAACATCACTGGTATGGTATCATCATCATCATCATCATCATCATCATCATCATCATCATCATCATTATCATTATCATTATCATCATCATCATCAACCGTCATCATTATGAAAAGCGCAAGATTCGATTGCCACAAATATTCTTTTTTAAATTAGAATAGTTTCAAAATGGAAAGATTTACCAAGAGATAGTAGGGGATGAATAGCCTTCATCATTTTAAGCATAAGCATCATCATTATCTATTTAATACACTTAAAACAAGAACCGTTCTTTAATTAAGGCCTTCATTTTGAAGACATGTATTGTATTTGATTTTTTATTTAGTATTTCCTAATTCTGTTTGGAAATTCTAATACAGGACTAACCTCTCATCTCCCTTCTCAAGATGTCTTCTATGTTTATCCTGTAAATAAGCTTGTTTGCATCTTGAAAAAAGTCAGTATGTTATCGGTTATGTTATGTTATCGCCATAAGTCTCCGATATATGTCATTATTATCACTGATACTATCTCTAACTATCTAACTAACTCCATTTTCAGCAGTAACGCTTGCTTCACACTACAAAAGTCCTTTCTTCTCAACTTTTAACATCTTTGTCCGCCTCAGCTCTTGAGGACATGTACGTCTGGTCTTTCAGGGTGTGGCCAGCCATCGCCATGTTCCTTCTCTTATCTCCTCCTCTATTTGCTGCTGTCCTGCCAGTCTCCACAAAAAATCAACAGGATGTGCCTAAGTTTTTTTTGATAAACTCCTGCAACTTTTGCTTCAGCTCCATCGGTCAATCTCCAAGTTTCGGCACTATATAATAGTACGGCCTTCAAATTTGTCTCGAGAAATCACGACTTCGTTCTCGTTCTCAGTGAAGTCGACCTCCATATCGGCAGTCATCACGGCATCGGGAACCCCTACCTCGCCTTCCCAATACGTGCTTCGATGTGCTCCCCAGTTTCCCTTTTCTTACTCAAATTACTCCCAAGGTACAATTGAAGTCTACCTCCTAAATCTGCTCCCCTGCAATTACCAAACCATCCCCCTGTTTGGAACCTAAAAAATTAGCTTAGAAAGGAGTATTTTGCGGGCGCATTTTACAAGTTCGAAGAAAGTACAAACTTTGACACAAACTTATAAAAGCAAATAAAAAGTTCGAATCTTTTAAACGGTCATGTTATAAAATGCAAGTCTTTTTAACGGTTTTGTATTTCATATTACTATAAGCTGGCATTAAGATTTACATTTGTCATCTCTGTATATTCACGTACGTTAGCCCCAACTTTCTTCTCTACCAAGCTGTACATCATAGATACAGTATACGAGAGAAACATACACTCACTTTAATTGCCGGAAATTTACTCTTTGAGACACAGCTTCTTGAAGCTCGTTTTTTTTTTTTCTTTTTTCTCAGCCAATGAGAGTGCACATAAGTGCAGCAACAAATCGATGTTTGGAAAATACAGATTTTGTCACTGAGAAAAGAGGAATGGTGGAGCTTAAGGTATAGTGCAAATATTTGTGTTATATGTTGCCTATCCAGCATTTATAACATTTAATGTCTAATTATTTACTGCAGAAAATTTTCATGTGTTATCGTATTTATTTTGGTTCATGTGTTTTCCATGTTCTTTTTGTAAACAGGGAAAAGGCAAGACCCAAACTTTCTGGTTGACAGAGAGACAGAGACTGAACTGAAACTCCTGCCATTTCAGCCTCTGAATAGTGATATCGTCGTCTTTTCAACAAATTTTCACAGCCAAGGAGTAGATATTAGCGAGTAAATATGTTTTAATTTACCTGAATCAGTCTCAATGAAGCCCTCATTAAACGTAGGTAACAGCTAGTGAAAATCAGCGTTAATTGAGTGGGTTCCGCCAGAAGTAATTTTAAAAAAAAAAATTTGTAATACACTGAGATTAAAGTTGACGTCTCATTTGCGTCTTCTTTTTAACATTCAATGAAAACCCGTTATGGCGCCCACTGAAGGGCCTCGAGAATCTGGTCACATCAGCGAGGTGGTCACACTAACGAGTTTTTCTGATTATAAAAATGGCGGAGATTTTTAACGCTTGGTCGGAAAGAGTAATGGTCGAATGGACTGAGTGTGAATAAAATAATTAAGTCTCATCGACAAAGAAAACAAAATTCCCATTTATGCAACAGAAAAGGGAAAGACAGCGAATTCAACCTTTATCACTGGAGTTATTGCCCCCACCATCCGAATTTTCGGAATCCTGCATCTCGGATTCACCACCGCCACGTTTAGTAGTTTACTTTGATATCAGAAAAGTGTCATATTGGGGCCTTACTAACTTAAAAAAAAAAAAAAGATCAAAAGCAGAATGTCGGATTCCAGATCAATTCTAGTCAATAGTCAGTCAAGCGAGCCTCTACGTGACGGGCCGAAATCGGATTGTAATGTATCAATAAACCAGGACGGATATAAGCTCTCAAGAAAGTTAGTAAGAGGCCTGACGAGGTTTTTTTTTTACCAAATAAGGGATGTAAATTTTCTAAGTCAACAAAAAGTTCCTACTTGCCTTTTACTTTCTGAATTGGGTTAAGCAACCAGAGGCAGTCCAGGAAAAGAAAACATAAACACATTTAAAGATTGAACAAAGACAACTGATTATCTACACGTGCATTTTGTATAGAAATTTTTACTAATTTGTGCCTTTTATCTTCATTTTTCTATATACTCAGTCACTTAAGAAACCAATTGTAAAAAACTTTTGTGAAGCTGAATTTTTAAAGTATTACATAGCCGGCTTTATAGTAGACAGAAATATACATCTGCCGCTTTGAGAACCCTCAGAGTTGTACTCTTGAAAATGATAATAAAAAATTGAAAAATGAAGACTGTATACAAACTTTTTTTAATTTAAGACACTCAGCTGACTAACCTTCTTTCTAACTTGTGAAAGTTACTGAATAATGATAATAGGACTGAGCGGGGTCTAATTCAGCCTGCAATCATAGCATACGAGTGATTAATAATTGTTTAATCAGGAATATGATTACAGACCGAATTGAACGACATAAAGTTCTTTTAACAATTGACAAGAGAGGATAAAGGGGACAGGGAAGGCATACCCCATACACACCCTACTCCATAGGTAATTCGTCTCGAGTTATTTTTAAGACCACAGATCCCGAGGGGGATTAGACAACAGCCAATCACATAGCACGAATGTGTTCCGCGTGGATGACCCATGCTCAGAGCCACGCGTCCTTCACGCATTGACGCAGAAAAAGATGGCGGAAGACGCGAAGAGCGATATTGCTATTCGCCTGTCAACGAAAACGGCTAAAGAGAGATTTCTGCTAAAGCTGTTTCAGCGAAACGGAAATTATAAATGAATCGCCATTCCTCTCTTGTATAGAGCTAACAGTACAGAAGGGAAATCCTTAACACACTGAATATTTTCTCAGGATCATTTGTAATTTACAGTTTGATGAGAGCAATTTCTGGTTTGATATTTATTCTTTTATTAGTCTTTTATTATTCAACAAAAATAACAGTTGGCGTCCTACTTGCTTTATTGTACAAACGACCGGTTTCAGAGGGAATATCAGTGGTCGGACGACCAGTATCATCTTCCCAGCTTAATATATCGCTTTTTAAAACCAAGTCAGGACAGAGATCTTTTTATTACAGAACTGTAACATTGTGGAATGCGTTAAAACCCCATTTTAAATTATGTGAATCTCTTACATTTTCAAACGTAAAATGAAAGCCTTCCTTTTAAATGAATTTTTAAAGCGTCATAAATTTATATGTAAATAGTATCTTCATAGTTTATTGATAATCAATTTGTGATGTCATAAATTCTATATGCAAATAGTTTCTTAATAATTGTTTATTGACAATTCTTGCGTATTTATTTATTTATTTATTTTTTTGTTTACCTGTACTATTAATATTTGTATCTGAAAAGCCCCCATGGGGAGTTGACAATACAATTTGTATTGTATTGTATTTTTTTTAAGTGAGTGAAAAAATACACTCTCTTATTAATGCTGATATCAGGGCAGATGATAAGTCAATTAGATTAGGATTTTTGATATAGTTATGATTAAGTTAGCTCCCTGGAGTAAAGTGAACGTGCGCAGCCTGAGCACGCACTAATACAGTGCGTCTTAAAATCCGCAAAAATAGGACAAAACATGGCTTCTCTGTTTCGAAAGTTTTTCCGACGCTCAAAGGTCTCCACCATCCGTATTACCTAAATAAAATATGATTGAAAAAATAATTATCCGTTGATGATCTGAAAACTGAGTGTACAGTAGACCCATAAAAAGTACATCATGTTTTTCTGATTTTCTCTATCATTTTATCAGTATAATGTTCTTGATCTCTCATGTTAGGGTCGTTTATCAAAAAACAAGATCCAAACGGAGCATTTTGTAGCGGCTTGAATCTTGTAGCGAATTGAATCTCCCATTTCTCCTTTTTATAAATGGTGAGATATCACTTTAAAATACTAATAGACGCCCTTGAAATACTTTTCGAAGAAACCACATGTTTAGTTGCTATGTGCAGTATGCCCATGCGAGCGTGATGACTCGCGCGCGTATTGCGCGCACAAAGACTCGAACCATAAGTGTTTTCCTGATTTGTAAGAGCCAATTGCCTTTATTAGAAAAAAAAATGACAAATGGAGGGATATTGGTAACACTGTCTTAATAGACCTATGTTTTTCCACTTTAAAAATACTTAGCATTATCATTTATATATTAAGTATGTGGCAAAGACTGAAGACAATTTACCGAGGAAAATTAGAATTAAGAAAAAAAAAAACAATAAAAAACCAAAAATTAACAAAATTATTACGTGTCCAGACCTGTCTCTCCACCAATTTGCACTAACAGGTCCATTTTTTCCTAGTAAACATTTTACATCTTGGCTTTCTGGATACGTCAGCTTATCCCATAAATTCACAAATTTATTTTTTTTGAACTCTTCAGTTCTCTTCTTTATGGCGGTGAATCTCTTGAACAAAAGTGTACAAACAAACTAACTTGGTTTCCTTTTTAACCCATGCTAGATAGCGAGGGTTACTTAGCAATTATCGAATGAGGCTGAGTAGGATGTGAAGAATTATGCAGATCGAGGAGATTATTGTTATCCAGCGAGGCTGAACATCCCCTGTTATCTGCTTAATTCTTCACATCACACGAAAGCCGAACTCAATATTTTCCCTTGTAAAATTATTCCTAAAAAAGTAGATAACATCCTTCCAGTGATGTGTGTTTTTTTATGATCCTTACTTTTCTTCCCTTCTTTAGAAATTCAGATTCAAATTCAAATTCGAGTAGCCGCGAACGCCATTTTCTTTTCTAGTTCACGCCGCTGGAACGAGGTTGATCTACGGTTATGAAAAATTAACCGCGGGATTGCAGCCAATCAGAAATGGCGAAATATTTTGAATGAATAACAGTCCGGGTCACAACCAGATCTGGATATATGATGACGTCACCCACATTTGCAAAATGGCGACCACGCCGAGAAACAAGAGGGAAGGTCACTTCCAGGCTCTTTGCTGGGACTAGAAGTGTCTTTTCCCCATGCTACTTTGAGAGCTATGACTTTAGACAATGAGAAATCAGGGGTGTGAAGAAAAAATGCTGTCTGATGAACGTTCGTGCGTTCTCGGGAGGTAGAACGACCGAGCACGAGAGTTTTTCAGCTCAAAGAAATGCCGGACAAGGCGCAAAACATCTAAAAAACGAAGGTGAGTTTCAATTTTTGATCCTTGGTGTAGTGCATTATGGCAAATTCAAAAAGTGCTGTACTTTGGAAGATACAACAGTCAGTTGCGCCATTCACGTGCTGGTTTTCATTGTAACGCCATGTTTATTTTATGCTGTCTTGCAGTCGGATGGAAAAGCAAAAGCACCTTGTTTTTGTGGCAAAAAGATGCCGTCGGTTTGTTCGTGGAGAACCGTAACCATGGTCTTGCCTGATCACAAAGTGGCAATAACAAAACAGTCCAAACACTGTTAAGCTTATTCAAAAGCTGTTATCAAGGAAGGGAATACGCGCTACAGTCAGAAGACTCGCATTTATGAGAAAAAACATCAAGCTGGGTCTACTGAGTCAGAATGCATTTCTCTATAGTTGATCCAGCTTCCGTAATTCTTATAATTTTGTATCTGTAAATCACTATCCGTGACAATTTAACATCCTGCGAAGAAAACTCATGAGCTGGGCCCCGCGTGATACAACATTGCAAAAAAAAAAGAAAAAAGAAACAAAACAACATTTTTATTTACATTCAAGGACTAACAATAATCGCTTAGTTGTTCATATCCAGAGGGCACTTTGGAGAAAATTAGAACCCTTATTCAGCCGTAATAAAATGCTTTACGCTTCAAAAACTGAGGTCATAGAAAATGCTCTTGTATTAGAGGGAAAATCCTTCAGATCAGATACAAAAACCACAGTAAATCGATATGGGTGCCATGACCTCTTAGGTGAAACAAGCGGCTAGAATCACAATTGCTCAGTGAGAATGTGCAACCTTCCAGATCATAATCTACCCAGCAGAGGAAAAAAACTTAATTGGAACGAGCAGCATTTTGGCATGAGGTAAAAGTCGTGTAGGCCTACCAACCCACTTTATTGCTATTAGAACACGATAAAGTCTACCTCTGAACTGGTGAATGGTATTTTAATATTTTCATCCGCAATGGGGTTTTGCAACACGAAAAGACAGACATTGATTAATGACTGTTTACGACCCTTAGTGAGTGCAATTTACAGAAAAGTTTTTTTTTTACCTTCGCATATTAATCCAAGATGTTTGACAATTGAAATATTGAAAATTAATATCCAGCACTCCTTCGATCGCAATTAGATTTTAGCGCGTATGGTATTGCTCCCGAAGAAGCAGAGAACACACTACTACTCTAGGCCGAAGCGGTGCTCGCGGTGCTCGTATTTCCATTATTCAAATTCCCTACTCTTCCCTTTCGATCGGTGTCGTCGAGTTGCTACGGGTCTCTTGATATCAGAAGTCCAGGCGTTTTTACAGAAACCTTCCTCGATCATTATCATCTGAAGTTGATATTTGTAAATCGAACGCTAAGATGCATAAAATCATCTCGATTAATCGATTTGGTATTACATGCTCTTACTTTTCTTCAAGGAACATACCAGCCATAGCGCTCTTTGCTGCGACATTTCTTTTGAACTTAGTCCTTTCGCGGTCAAATAAATGTTTTGGTTGCCGTCTGGACCAATCACTTTGCAGGAAATTACATATCCAGATCAGGTCCCAATTGCTCGAAGCATGGTTAGCGTTAACCAGCGTTTAATACCTTGACAACGTATTGGTTTTGATACTGCTTAACCAATGGTTAAAGCTAACCATGCTTTGAGCAACTCAGCCCTGGTTGTGGCCCGGACTGAATAATAATAGTAATACTTCACGGAGCCACCTTAACTCAACAATACGCTAGGATAAAACTGTAACACGATGCATACCCCAAGTACAAGCTCAAGGAATTCCCCTTTTTCGTTTGCTTGCCTTTTCACTTTTTCTAATCGTGTTATCTGCAAAGGGAATATCCCATCATGGCAAACGGCTTTTTTTCACTTGCTTTTGAAGTTTTTGTGAAGTTTTTGCTCGCTTATGTGTTGTTGGCCAAGCCTAAATGTTCGAGGTTCGCAAGTGTATCATTAACATGTGTTTTAGCCACGCGTCACCTGTGCTCAAAATGGTCCCTATCCAAACTCTAAACTTGTATTTAACCTTAAGATTCCCCAGCAGCACCGCTTATACAGATATGGCTGTTTATTGTTTGTTTTGTGCCTTGGTTTATCCATGGTTGAAATTCAATGTCAAGTTTTTTTTTTTTTGCTTACTTGTTTGTTTCTTTGATTGCGAGATGATATTCTTTCCAATGAATAAATAACAACGAAATAGTTGAATGACGAAAGAAATAGAATCCAGCAAAAGAGGACTCTAGAATGAGTATCAGGCGGTTAATATTGGCTTGCTTTAAGTTTGTGGTTCGTAGGGGAACGTAGGTTCAAAAATCTCATATTGGTGAATGCAGGCGGCGTTTTTCCTGTCTTTTTCCCAGCATCTGACTCCCCACTCGTTTTGTCGCTTGACCTCGGTTCGCCGCCATCTCTCTTAAAATTGCTGTTGAAAACATCTGCCTAAGAGAAAATCTCGCCTGTGTCTTTTGGCTCACAGTCAAGGAGCTTTTTATTTTGCCGGCTGTTTTATCAATTAGTTTGACTGCTATAAATTATTCTTCCATTTATTTTAATCCATGGAAGACCAGTTTAAGAGCATGTATTTAGAGGAGACAAAAACGGCTGAACATGGAGTAATTGAAGGGAATCTAATGTGTGCTCCTCAGGGGACGAAACTGTTTGCCCTTGTTTATTTTGCTGGATACAGTAAATCATTCCAGTTAACTATCAATGTTTAATATCATTTTATTAAAGGCACGGGCCCTTTATAGACAGCTAGTGTTATAAGCCCATACAAGCACAATGTGCACATATTTTAGGTTCTATAAAGTGTTTAATACATTTCTAAACGTCTCTCTAAAGATGCAATTAAACTATATCGATAAATAGCAGGAATTTTTTGTTTTTCGCAAAAGCACGCGCTCTTATTTTTACTTCAAAGTCACGACTGATGTGATGACATCTGATAATAAATTGTTTCCGCAATAGTCTCTGACCGGGCAACACTGCGAAATCTATGACGTCAAAAGTGTAACAGTGCACTGTTACCCGCGAGTTTTACCTCCATAAATTTCTACTCGTAGAAGTGTTTCTTCGTGGGCTATTTTGTCTTTAACAGGTATTCCATTTTACTGCTACTTCCTCCACGCGATTTACTTTTAGATTCTGTAAACCCCTAAAATATCTTAATGATGTACTATATTTTATTCAATATGATTCTATTTTTTTTTCTGTTAAGAAGGAAAATATTGCTCTTATTATGCAATGCAATTATATTTTAAAAAGGTCTATGTACAGAACAAAATTTCATTGACATATCTCATAGGTTTACAGTTCTGTCCTTAGATTTCATTCAAGGGAATGCATAAATAGAACTGCTCTAGTTGAAAAGTAGCCCTAGAGTTTGAATGGGACAATTATGATCGATCTTTATGCAGTTTTCCAAACTAAGAACCAATTAAAATTTGAACGAAAAGTAAACATGTTCCTCGGGCCGATGGTACACTTCTCTTGTATTGTCAAAATATTATGACCTTTATCGAAATATACATCTGATTACATTGTTAAATGCTGCACTGAGCAGAAGCTGAGACTTGGTATATTTTTAATTATAATTTGCTATCGCCAACTAAAATAAATGCTTGAACAAAATATACCGTGTATTTCCAAGGCATATTCGTATTGGTCGTGTATTTTAAAATGCAATAGTTGTATAGATGGCCTAATTGATATAAGAATTCTAAGTCAAACCCGCTTGTTTGTTTACTGTTAGACTGCACCAATCCCCAGACGGTTCATTTGTGCATCGTGCGAAGCTATAACATCCATTCCAAAAGAACTAGAGGGAGAGTTAAGCAGTCCATTGAATGGCATGACATCAGCACCGCCTGATTGTACAACACTGCGTATTGGATCGTAGAGATAGTTTGGTGTATTATATCTTGAGTACATGTTTGTTATACTGGGGACGTAGCCAAAGTCGTCCTTAGTGGGAGATATGTAGTGAATTTCTTGTTGCCGTGGATTCGAAGGCATTGAGTGTGCGTTAGAATAGACATTAAGAGGCACGTTGCTGTCATAACTAACCGGATAATTTCCATTTCCTGGGAAGCCCATGGTCACGTTATTTTCGGAGTTGTGTTCCTGGACGTTCACCGGATTTAATACAGTAAGATTAGATGTCTCATTTTGAACCCAGGAAGCTCCCATGTATTCATCGGTATTTAATGTGACCTTGGCACTGAAGAACGCTTTATCGATGGCGCTTATAAAGTCACCTTGGAAAGTGTTCATCTCAGGAACATTACCCATGTCACGAACTGGCTCTAGTTCAGGCAATGACAACGGTTGGAGGCTGCAACGGCTTTGTCCGGTTGGGTATGCAGAAGTGGCTGTCATGCTCAAAGATGTGGGGTGCACAAATTGACGAGATGAGCTATTGGTCGCTGCTGTTTGATACCTGTCTTGAGATAGGAAGGTTGCACTGGGTTCACACGTAGCAATGTATTGCCCATCTTGATAAGAATCAGCATTCACCCTTGGTGGGACTTGTGGTCTGTCATAGGTGACATTTTGTTTTGTTGCAGGTATGAAGACGGTACTCGTCTTTTGCCTTTTAGCTCTATGCCCTTCATTGGGTTTGTCATCCGTATGCTCTGGCTGCATGTTTTCCTTTGGTTTGTCCATTTCTGTTTCATGCGATTGATGTTTATCTACAAAACAAATCATCCGACTATCAATTCGACTCCAAAGATTAACTGCTTTAAAGTGAATGATAATTCTTCTAAGTTTACTGTGATAGTCACCACAATTCGCTCATTTAGAAACTAGGAACTGAAGCCGAAATGCTTCCCGCAATTGCTTCTGGAATTGTTACTGGGGATGCGCCGGTCAGCTATTGGCCATTTTTTCCCTGTCCTTAGTAACACTCCTAGAAGTCTTTGCGAAAGTCAGCTCGGACCAGTCTTCTTTCCGTTTCTAAAAAACATTTTAACGTCGCGAATACAATCTGAAGGGTTTTCACATCAGGTCACCAAATTCAAACTAAGAAATTATCGATTCTTGTGAGTTTCTATTTTCACGAGGTATTACAGCACCTAAAAACCTTTATTTACTCAAAATTTCGGTTCCAAAGGGTTCTTTGTTTTGCAATAAAAGACGCTTGAATTTCCAGGCTTTTGCGTGACACGGCATTTAGCTGGCGGCTGGGAAAGCTCCTGTGTGGGTTAAAAAAGTTCCTATTTTTTGAGATTTTGCTATCTAAACATTTCTTGTCTTGAAATAAATATTACTTTTAATTAATCTTTATACGTTCTTCAAGCGATGAATTCATGCATAAGTAGGAAAACTCAAAAACAGATGTTTCTGTTAGTTTCCGGCGGCCATATTTGTCCCCTCAAAGGAACACCAACATGGAGTCTCCATACAAAGCCTTATAAATTTGGGTAAATCTCGCGTATGAATTATCAGGCGGACTTGATTCTTGGCGAGGGTCTTTGTATATTTAACTTCTTTTAATCCCCAGATTCTGGACTTTCTGTACTGACTGGTTTGTATTTTTATTTCGGATCGCGTGACAGTGAAAACATAGAATTGGAGGTAACCAACTGACCTTTCTTAAGATGGCTCTCAAGAGTGCTATTCAGCTTTTTGTCCATTTCAGCTATCCTCTGGTTCTCGACAACAAGAAACACATACTCTTGAAAAGCAGTATGAATTAAGTGGAAGACTCCTTTACAAGGAAAAAATATATATATAAGTAAGCAAATTGACGTTATCTCGAATAAAACGTAAGGTTACTAAAATTCCCCCCAGTGGTAGCTATACAACAAGGAGGCAGCATTATGAAGCTTTATATTGTAAACAATATTTTTAATATGGTAAGAAAAAGCATTTTGCGTAGTTGCTGTTATTTATACAAATGACCGTTACATTGAGAGGAGATATAAAAACTAGCGACTATCAAAACGTCTTTTCAAAAATAATTATTAAAAGCATGTGGTGCATAATTGTTTGCTTCGTTTCATTATTTAGATTGTCAGATTTCTTTGTAAACGCCCAGTTTCCTATTCTTGAGACGCAGAATTTTCTTACCGAAACTTGGTGCGCTTCTCAGGGTCAAATCAGCAAGAAAACATCCTGTAGAAAATGACCACATTGCCAAAAAGTTTCTGGACCTCTCCTCAAAAGACGTCTCTCTGTTCTCGTTTGTTTCCTGTAACAATCGTTACCAAAAAAATCGGTTACTTTGGGGGAATTTCGCTATTTCCCATTACGTGTCATCAGACACATTACACAAAAACGTAACGCTGGCCGAGTGGTCAGCCCGTCGGACTAGCAATCCGGTGCCGGGTTCGAGCCCACTTGCTGGATTTGCTCTCTGTTGTCCCGAGTTCAAATCCTCAGCCACGCTTGTAAACAGCCAACTGGTTGCCTCCCGCCAGTTGGAGTTTTTAATCCTGTTATGCTCTATTTGCATTATTTGTTTCAGAATTATTTCAGTGAAGTGCCTGTAAAGTAACTGCTGGATAAGCTATAAGAGGAACCCTCTAAACAAACCTCATTACTTTACTTTACTTTACTTTATTTTACAATACTCAAGAATATTTTTGTTCGAATTTTATCTTATAGGAACAACATCTATGTTTTAGCAAGAGGTGATTTTTTTCTACAACTACTTTACACAAGCAATACAACATTAAGCTTAAGTTTTAAAATATGCTTTGAATGTATAAAATTTGTTCAAGAACGCTTAACCATCTTAATAGAGATTTAAAATTATTTTTCACGTAAATTAAAGATGACAAGCGTTGGGAATCATGACATCATTGAAGCAACATCAACGTCATCATTTCATGTGGACTATTCCTATCTTAACTAGTAGACATTTTTCATGGCATATATAAATCCTCTAATGTTCTTGTGATAATTGGTCCAAAGTACATGCTAATCACTTAATATTAAGTAACTTAAGTTCAATTTTCCTCCCGTTTCAAGTCTCTGCAGGAGGTTTTTTTATACTTAAACCACATTCACTTCAAAGGTTAAACATATTTAAAGCTGTGTAGTAAAACACAGTTTAAATTTGTTTTCTTTATAAGAGCCGCCTACTGCATAACGTCTTCAAGTTTATTTGAATTTTGTGTTAAAGCCTGTGTTCCAGTAATTTCTGTAGTTTAATTAAAGATGTTTAGTTGGTGAGGATGTAAGACCATGGAACGTTAGTTTTAAACTAATTTTGTTCAGTCTTTAGGATTACAGTTACCTTGAAAAATCATAACTCGGTTCACTAACAGGAAGTAAAACCAATCTTTATAACCTATTTTACCTCAATAACACATCGATCAACAACGCTGTCCAGCCATTCAATGTAAGCTTCTAATGGTGCTTGCTTACTCAAGAGACTTTCCAGGTCATCAACAACTAAAGTTTTCAACAAAGTAAATTAGTATAGGCAGCGCGAGTCTACAACGACAGACTGAAAAAGTTATTTTCATGTTACTCCTTCTGAGCTTTTGTGTCAACATGAGTTTCTAGGGCAGCTATGTTTCGTCTATTGAGGCTGTTGAGGGGCGCTTATATTACATAACACAAATAAGCTGGTAATAATAATATAATATAATGTGGCTCTGTGGCATGCTTTGTTACGGCGCAGATTTGAAGGTTGAGAACTGCAAGTATAAAGCTTTACGATATCGTAGTCTCTTCTGGTGGTGTTGAAACCAGGAATATTTCAATACGTATGAACTTAATAGCACAAAAAATAGAACTTACATATTTTGGCTTTGTAAAATGTTTCCGAATTTCCCCTGATAAAGAAGGCCTTGGAAAGAATTTGGCCAAAATCGATCTTTCTTAAGTCACTCAACATCTGGGATACATCTTCGTAACTGAGCAACGCTGAACGTGCAGCCTGTTGGTTAAAAAAGACATTCTTTAGGTTTATGTTATCAAATATCAGTAATGCATGTAAATAGGGATAAAAGGTTTTGCTATTATGATATGTTCACTAACCTGGGCCAAGTGGACAAAACAAACTTGTCGCTTCAGGGCTTGCGTAAACATCTTTGCCACTGAAAAGAAAGACGCAATTTTATGATTAATGCTGTACCAATAATAATAACAGTAACAGTAATAATAAGTTCTAGGTAGCAAGTAAATGATAAAAGAAATACTGTACGAAGAAAAAAAAAAGCAAAGAAGGAAGAACTTATTTACACGGTTCTTAATGTCATATGTTGCGTCATCAGCATGAAGAACATTTGTTTCATTTGTTTTTCTTACAGTCGATAACGTATAATTTTCTAGCAAAGGAGGTAGAAATGATGCAAAGGCCGAGTGTTAAGTATCATTTGATGTATAAAAAAGATACCATAGAAAGCCACCGTTCTATAAACTTAAGTTCCATCCAGTTTATGTCTTTATTAGGCATTGATCCAATTCCTAGGGCTTATCATATGACTACAATAGTACGCGCGCTCTGATTGGCTGTTTTCTTGTCAGGGAATGACCTTGCATTACCAGCCTTGTGTCCAAAGCATATACAATCTGTGTCTGACTTGAAAGTGGACATCCTTATGGAAATCCATGTTATGGTCAAATGACACCTGTCAAAAAGGAAATCCGCTGACCAGTGTCACCTGACTGTATTGCGGGAGCTCATTGAGGTGACGTGTTTTTTAATGTTATCCGCTGACCATTGACCACAATGTTTTTTAATTGATCGCAAGCTCAGGTCTATAATAAAAAGGCCATATAATAAAAAACGTTGTATTAAACTCGTCCGTTCGGTCATCATAAGGAAATCTCAGACCTCGACCTTAATGTATTGACCTCGCTATCGCTCGGTCAAGACAGGCCTAACTCTCGGTTAATTATAAGTAGTATATAATATTTCAACCTGAAAGTTACTCGATAGTTATTTCCCATTTGACGTATGCGGCAATAACTTTAAGCTCGATTTCTTTAAGTTTTTACTTTGCTTATATCATAAACTGACCTTTACATTTGGCTTCTTTAAGGGCCGGCGGCACTTCTGACAGGGAATCGTCCAACCAGTTAAGCAAGTTTTCGGCAAATTCATTTATCTCTTCACGAAGACTGGAAAGGAATAAAAAAGAAATAGCGCCGATGATATTAACATCATTTCTTCTTTTGATTATTTATTACTTTTGTTACGTATAATCCTTGGACACGTCTTCGGACCTTAACAAAATTCAAAGAAAAAGAAGTCTGAAAGATGGTTCATTGATCTCACCTCTCTGGTAGGTCTTGAATCGTCGACGGTATAAGGACATCTGTCAAAACCTAGAAGAGGGTAAGACCCATGATTTAGGGTGTTATTGAATAGAGCCAGCGTTTTATCTGAGTTGCAGCTATTTCTTACGTTTTTGAACCTACTTAATACAAATATGAAAAACATAATACTCCTACATAGCAAATCAGTAAAATGAAGTATGCGAAGTATATTGGCATTGTAAGCCAAATGCACTCATGACAAATGTATTTAAAACATGTAAACAGAAGAGTCTAAAAGAACTTGGTAGTTACATCACAACCAAGCCGACGTACCTTGTATAAGATAGAATCACAGATACCCACAATGTCAACTACCATCGGACACTCCAGTACTGAAATGATGTGTCCCGGCATGCCTTTCCAGAAATGAGTTATGAAGTTCTGAACCTAAGAGAAATCCATACACAAGCAATCCGTTAAATTGTTATCGTCCCCGCATATTTTTCCCTTCAAGTTTGAACCTTTTATACCAGGAGCTACCAAAATAAAATGAATGACTCCTGGTTTATTTCGAAATTAATGACTTTTATGGTATTGCATTTTCACATTCTTCATGGTTGTTAATACATTTACTTACTCCTTCAAAGTTGGCGCTGATGACTGTATCCAGCATTCTCTGGCAATGAGTTCGATACATCATGATGAAAGTTTCAACCTGTGAATTACACAATGTTAAAAGTTTTCTTTAAGGAAAAAAAATCTCTAAAAGAAAAAGAATGATAAAAACAGGAACACAAGAGTAATTACTCTTTTGAGCAGCTCTTGATTATCCCTTTATAAAAAATGGTGTTGTTTATCACTTATTGTTGATCTTTTAATCTTTACAGTTTATTCGAAAATAGGAGGATCGGTTTTGCTATGTGCATTATTCTAGCTTTATCAAATTTTAAAGTTTCCTCTTAATCCAAAACATGCATCATACCTTGTGAGATGATACATCTTCAGGAAGTTGAACATTTTTGGCATTTGGAAATTCCGGTAGCAGAGTACCTGACTTGGAACTCAAGGAGAACTTCTTGTGATTGGCATTCTGTCGAGAAAAGAACAGCTCTGAGCTCGAACCCCAACAAAAAATAAATAAGTATTTGGGATCAAATGGTGACGAGATGAATAAGGGAATAATTTCACATGCATTTTGTCCAAGCTGAGCAGGAGTAAAATTGAGACAATGAGACGGTAAAATTAGCGTTACTTCTAAGTGCTCAAATAAACCACCTTTCAGGAAAGCAAACGACTTACCATGTCTCCCTTTCCTTTCATACCGGAAAATCTAGAGAGTGAAAAAAGATATTTTCATCGTTTTTATTATTATATATCAAGTAATACTGTTACCAAAAGCGATTATCAACTTTTTCCAACGTCATTACCTTGTTAACCCCTTCTTTGAATAACCAGCATGGAAGTAAGCTGATGTCTCCTTCACAACTATGCCATAATAGTGATACCTGGTAAGATTTCGAAAAAAAGAAGGGTAAAGAAAATTGCTTAAAAGTGTTCTTAAGGAGTAACTTGGGAAGAATGAGGTAGAGATATTCGATGCAATGACATGGATGAATATTTATTAAATCTCCACACTGTCCGAAAACGGCTTTTTTTTTTCAACGGGTTCCCCAGGTCATTTGTGAATGTAATCTCATCAACTTAATAAAAAAGACTTACTTTGATTGTCCGCGAGTTCCAAGTCTTCTGGTTGTCAGTTTTGGAAATCGTTGACGGATAATCTAAGATAACAAACGGACGAAAGAAGCGGCTCAATATTTACGCATTCATGAAGGACAGCGTGATAAAAAAATATACCACAAAATAAAGTGAAAACAAACGAAATAGTAACCAAGGGACTATTTTTAAAGACTGACAAACAGCAAAGTAACGCTAGTATTCCTTACTTTTCCAAAAGTTGCAGGTCCAGCTGGACATAGTTTTCCTTTTCGGCAGAAATCTAAATAGTGTGTGTACATAACGCAGCGTGGAAGACACATGCCTTCCTTGAGCTCGTAATTTTCGCTAAGCCTGAAAAAACGATAACAAAAGACAAAAAATGAAAAAAAGTCTTAATTTATTTCTAACTAAGTAAGTAGTACTGAGATTATAGTTCATTCAAATTCTAAATGGAATATTTCTTACGTGCGCTTTTAGAAATCAGAAGCTATTATAGCTGTTTCAAAGCGAACGCTTTTTTCAAGATCTGTCTCCACACACTCTGAAGTAGCATACGATCCCAGGACAATGTTTTCCTTCCTCAAACTTTCATTATAGTTGATATCTAAATCCTTACTTGAATGTGTTGGTAGTATAATTATTAAGCTCTAGGAAATTTCTCTAGCTCAGTTTGACCGAGACGAAATGTAAGGTTAGAAGAGTTCGAGTTAAAGACAATAATTAAAAGCAATTAATGAGGTAGGCCTCCCTCATTGAGCTGAACAGTTTATCAACTGATCTGAGTTGCTTTACAGTTTCTAATCAATTTGTTTTTTCAAGTCCATGTTGAAATAAAGTAGGAATATATTTCACTTGCCATCTCAGTGTCTGTGCTATTTGCCGCTGTTTCTTCTCCAACATAACGAATGTATAAGATTCCTTTCGCCTGCCTCCTGAAATTTCAAGAGTAATGACATTACAATGAACAGTATAATAGGAGATTTAAATGGGTACATTTGACCTTTCATATGTGATGTTAACAACTGTAGAACTGTAGAACTGAGAAATCAGAAAATAGGAGTAACGAATATTGTGAAAGCAGAGCCTGTCTTGCAACTTTCAAAGTACTAAGCTATTTATTTGATATTACACTAACAAAAATACCGATCAAGCATCGTCTAGCATTTTTAAAGAAAGTCATTGGTTGAGGCTATGATCAGAGCACAACAAACCATAAAACACCCGACAACTTTAATCAACAATTGTTTTCTCCTTTTCAGATTTCGAAAGATTATTAGTCAGATCTAATAGAGTAACATTCTATAGTGAGTTTCTTTACACAATGATAGCGTCTATATCCGTCTACAACAACCAAAAAATAATAATATTTATAGAAACTGTTTCGCTCCTAAAAGCTAACAAAATCAGCGTCTGATCTCAATCGATAAATTTCACGTAGGATGTGTATTCGCCCAATTTTCGTTAGAGACTGATTGATAAAGAGATTTTTTGACAGTGGTACATCTTATGTCTCTTCTATGTATTTCAACTTTCGCAGATCGCGGTCAGTCTTTTTGGTTTGGGAAAAGAAAATATACTTACACCGGGCGATCCTGTTGTTTTCTTGTGTCCCCTTTATCCTTTCACAACCTAACAGATCTTGGAATGCCTTAGCGTAAGCGAATTACGCGATTATTTAAACCTTTTTGAAAAAAATCTCCAAAATTGCGACAATGAGCAATCAGGTAAGAGAAATGTTACTTCTTCATAAAGAAAGAAAACAAAAAAAGGTATGAAGTAACAACTAACAATGAAGCGTGCCCCTATATTGTTCTTTAGTTATTGGAAGCACGTGCGTAAAGAGTTACAATGGCAAAGGCAAAATTACAATAAGCGTAACTAGTAAGGAACGTTGCTGAGCAAAGACGTTAAAATTAGCAGAGTTGATTTCAATTTTTGGGTATGGCGGACATCTGTCTGTTTTCTAAGAGAAAGTCATATTTTAAGAGATTGTGTCTTCCCTCCCATTTTCACGCTACTCAAAATCCGCGCTGAAATATTGTCGTAAATAGATGTGTGGAAACAGTATACTTACACAAGGATTATTTGATGGAAATTTCTCAAAACTAGCCGAAAACGCGAAACAACACTGTTTAAAAAGTTAGTTTCAGAACACCAGACTGAGAAAATTAATTTGAAAACTGCTTTTAAGCAGTAAATCATCTTCGCAATATAATTATAAATCTTTAAATGTTTAAATCTTTATTTTTTAAATGTGCTATAATTATCTGAATTTTTTCTTTCTTTCTTCTTTTTTCTGCTCGGCTTGTTTATCTAATTGGTACTGAGTGCTATACTATTCCCATCTATATAACATGAGAGGTAAGAATCATTTATTTTAGGTGATTGGTCAGCTCTGAAGCCAGCTAAGCGAGTTATTATGGAAACCTCGCTTGTCAATTCTTACACGTAATTATCGAATGCTACTGAGAAATACTGGTCAAACATACTGTTAGAGTGTATACACGGTATCTACCAGAAGACAAAGAGCACGATTAACTCAATTAGCACGACTACTGTTTTGAAGGCTATAACATAAATAATTTAGTATGTAATTTTCTCTTATTAGAAATTAATAGCTTTACTTGTTATTTAAGGATTCACCGGCTGCCAGTTTCACACGCTTTTTCGTTCCTGAAAACTGAGGATAAATTTTCGCAGCACTTATATAATAACTGCTACATGAGGTCCAGCAATTAAAGATATTATATACGGTGACCCTTCAGTCAAAACAAAGTTTAAAGCAAGACCCCCCAAAAAAGTGGCGGATTTCATAGTCCTTTTTTTAATATTGTTTATTCGGAATGTTTTTGTTTGTTGAATAATTGTTTTAACCGACGATTTTTCATCTTAAAGGTAGACAATGAAATACATTATGTAAGGTTTGTTCTCTTTTCTGGTAACATACGACACAAATGTATGTTATGAATTCATTGGAATATAGTGAAATTTATATCAATACTCGCTTTTATTTTGTCTATCATCCTCAATAATTTTTTTTGCTGTTATAGGTCTCTGCATTCTACTTATAAATAATTAAGTCGTTGATGAGCTCATGTTAGTTGGAAGGATAGTAAGTAAAGGTATGCAACAGAACACCGGCTCGTTTGAATATCGGAAAAATACAAGCGACTCGTCCGATATTCCATGGTATTTTATATATCCGGAATACGTATAACACGAGCAAAAATATTTTATGCCATGTCTCGGAGGTGAATAGCTCTAGTCTAATCACCTCCAAGCTAGTTTAGAGTGATCAGAGAGCGCAAAAAGTACTATTTACTTAGTGTTTATTATGAGCAAAAAGCCACTCTAATAACCCTTGAGGAGTTTACCTGTGGAGTGGGTTAACATGTTATGAGAGAATCGCTATCCTTATTCCCGAGAGTTTGGGAGGTAAGATTTCCGTATAACCCAATACATTTATTATGCATTCGTATTTCATATGAACTATCTGTGACAAAAAGTATGAAATTGCTACATGCATAATAAATGTATGGGGTTATATGGAAATCTTACCGTTTGCGACAATAGAGTACTAAAGTGTGACGTCATAAAAATGAAATTTCCGAAATTATGGGATTTGTCAGGATATTCTGAAAGAACAATGTCCAAGAGGCCTACTTGCCAAAAATGAGCATTTGGGGGCAAATTGTTGCTGAGATCGTAGCCCAGTTATGCTTACAAAACTCCATACAAACCCTTCTAAATTTTGTTGGGTCGACCCAAAAAAAAATTAGAAGGGTTTGTATGGAGATTTCTGAGTATAACTGGGCTACGATCTCGGAGACAATTTGCCCCGAAATGCTCATTTTTGGCAAGTAGGCCTCTTGGACATTGTTCTTTCAGAATATCTTGACAAATCCCATAATTTCAGAAATTTCATTTTTATGACGTCATCACTTTAGTACTCTATCCAAATTATAGTTGTAGTCCTAAGTAAGTAAAAAATAAAAGTCTTTATACAAGACACCAGCAGCTTTTGAAGGCCGGGCGTGGTTTGTTACGAGTAGAAAATAAAAGCCCCTTCGGGAAAACTTTCCCTGAGAAAATGGTTCGTAATTTTGTACATTTGTGTGAATTTGAGCGGCTAAGAACTAATAAACTATCAGTTTACTGACAAAAAGCTTTTTTCGTTAATATGTAACCATCACACTTTATGGCTGCTTACATGTTTCAAAGAAATGTGCTCCTGGGTCACAAAGTTTCTATGGCCTTTTTTTCTTTCTTTTTCCCCGCTAACACCAATAAAAAATATGTTGCTTTCAAGCTACAGCAAGTGTGATCTGCAAAACGTTATTTCTTCTGGTAATTTCGACTGGTATTTCCCATACATATACACATATATATTTTTTACATGTCGAAAAGCCACTCTAGAAATAAGCAGCGGCCCTGGCCCTTGGTTACATGCCTGCGAGAAAACAAATACTGGCTATGTCAGTTTTAGATGACCAGATTGTTAATTCCTCCTTTTGGTCTATGTTTCCTGACTAAGTCTTATCCAAGAGCTAGACCAACATACAATATTGTTGAAATTATCGCTTTGTAACTGAATAGCAGGCGCCGGGTTACGAGGCGTAGATAAACCAATTTAGCAAAAAAGAAAGAGGTGAGTTTAAAAGGAATATTTTAACGAAGTCAAAGAAATATCTTCTATCTTAAATTTACTTAATTTACGGAGTCAGACATGAAGGGGTAAAAATAAGCCAAGGTATCAGTTGTGTATTGCGAGGTGTGCAGTGTGATTTTTTACAGCCGGAAATATAGTATGGTAATTACCTTTTTTTCTGTGCTAGCTGACCAAGTTGAGTTCACTGGGGAAATGCTATCCCCGATTGTTAGACAATATACGTTAGACGTTCCTACCACAGACCTTGTTCAAGGAAACCTCCACCGGAGGTTTTCAGAATGGACCGTTTTGCTTTTTAAACATGCGTGTTCTCAATATTGCTCGCTTAAAAGAGTTCCTCTTTGCAAACATCTGTTGAGTAGTGAAGATTGAGGGTCTATCTAGGTGACAAAGCCCCTCACAAGAGATAAAACAACGTGGACTTTAAAGTGCCCTTGCTGGTAATCTATTGTTCAGGCAAAGATCATCAACAACTGCTTCTCTTTTAATTGCAGATCACTGGAATAGAATGCTATAAAATGTCCCTGTCATAACGTAACCATAGTGCTGGCTCTTACAATATAGTAACCTAAATCTGAAAGTGCTTTAGTCCAAACTTATATTTGATTTTCCAATACGCTTTTGGACTGTTCATGAGCTTCTTTTTTTTTCTTTTCTTTTTTTTTTCAGAGGCTCTGCTCTTTTATTGTTCTGTAATTCTACCTGCTGCGCTTTTCATTTGTAACAAAAGAGGTGAAAAAGAGTTAAGAACATTGTAGGTACGATGTATGAGTTTAGAGTGTGGGAGTCCTCGTCGGAGGTCATTTCTCCGTGAAATAAAGCCGACATCAAAATGTCTTTGGTCGTAAATGGATCGAGCAAAGGGATTTGGGGGTTATAAAAATTAGTAGTAGATTAATGGCTCATTTTTGTCTAATCACACCGAATATATTTTGTTACGAATACGAACTTTAAAGGTATTGCAAAAAAAACTCCCTTAGGACTGCATCAGTGATTGGAAATCTCTACTTTAAGTCCCACAGAATTGTTAAAGCATGCATAATATATTTTTTTAGGGAACGATTCGTACCTTAATAATTATGCTACATTAATGCGAATGAAAATTTTACTGATTCCTAGAGCAATTTTGCGATTCAAGGAAATTAAAGGTATTTTCCTGAAAAGTGTATTATACTAAGCAATGTGACCGTTGAATAAAAGAGCTGTAACGTAATAAACGGATTCTACGAATGAGTAGATTTTGTCATGCAGTTATTTTCTACAACCCTACTAACTAAACGGAAAAATAATTCAGTTAAAAACTTCCCTATTTTTCGTGCAAGTAGGTTGTAAAGAACAAAAGCCAACTTAATCTCACATGGTTATATCAGGCCTTTGAAACGTAGCATTGAATTTTCTTGACGGCATTGTATGTTTTAGCCACTAATGATAAGATGCTAAACTATATTAGACTTTCCTGTATAGTGCTCGTATTATAATGGAGACCTGGAAAGGTTTTATGTTACGCGATACTTGGCCTTTATTAGTACGAAAAACGTACCTAAAATGTTTTTCCTTTCAATATCGACTAGCCCATATCCTATGTCTCATGCTGTATGAGTGCTATGAGAATGAAACAATAGCATGAAACCCCTAAACTAGATCCTCGTGGGCTCATAAACACTTTCTTTTGTTCAAAACGATACAGAGGCCTCGTATTGAATTAAGGAGTAGGTGTTAACTTTTTCTTCCATATGCCCACATCACCAGCCAGCCCCTCGCGCTTTTAAATTAAATTTTCCCTATATCTCAAGGTAAAGTGGCTGGTCGGAGAAAAAGAACTTAAAAGTAGTCTATAAATAGTCATTCAAAGTTAAAGATTGTAGTTTCATGCTGTTAGAGTACTAAACTGACCCAGATCCGAGAGAAGAAAATACAATCAACAACACCCCACTTTCTTCCAAAACAGCTGAATTTTGAGCCCAGGTAAATTAACGAAGTCATTATCAGCAATAATTATAAGAAAATGGCAACCAACTCTAAAATTAACAGATGTTTGTTTAGCAGCAGTAGCAAAGAATGAGATTTTTTTCTTTTCACGTACACATCTAAACGAAAGAACTCTGTCATTTTACTGACCCTGCAAAAAGGGCAAAGATAACGGCCCCTTTTTTTATTCATCATTACTATTTATTATTTTTTTACAACGTGCGGTCACTTTTTTTGTATGATTTTGATGCCAAAAGGGTTTTTGAATCAGTTTCACATAATCCAAAAATAGGAGTGTTTTTATAGCATAAATCACTTTGTACTGATACTATTTCGAATTTGAGAGGAATATTCCGCTAAGAGAGAAAAAAAACTGTTTCAATGAAATTTTACAGGCATCCAAGTGTCATATGAACTAAGTAAAACAAAAAAAGCTAGCAAATTTTATTGTGGTAATGCCCAAAAATATTATTCTTTTCTCTGAGCAGGTATTAAAAAGAAAACAAAAGAATCTAATCAACACCTGTCAAAAATAATTTATTCTGACTAGACAAGGTATTATGTTAAATGAAAGAAATAATTATATTTTGCAGTAAACCGCCAAGATGACAAGCGAATATATAGTGTTCAAGGGAATTAACCAAGAACTTGGAGAATACCAACGAAAAATAATAAAAATGTATTTATATTGCGTTGTTGTGCTATCTCTTGTAAGGAGGAGTTTAAAGACAGAAAGTTTATGACCATTCGGCAAAATTTATTGTATTCTTTGCTTCCCCGAAGGCTGAATAAATATTTGCTAACTCGCACTAGAATAACAGAGGAATAATTAAAAAGATTATGATCTTAAAAGCAAATATTCATGTTAGTTTTCCGAGCATTTACACACCTTGGTTTGGTCAACTCGATTTTGATTAAAATTGAAATTTTCTTCTGCCCCCTGGGTTGCAAGTTAAAACCAAAGTTTTAGGAAGCTGATAACCACGTGGTACTAAGCTGACTTTAATTTCGTGAAAAAAGAAATAAGATTTGATGAACAGAGATTCTAAAGTTGCTTAAAAGTTGATCTTTTTTTTTTCTCTCTGAACTGATACCGGGAAATGCCCAACCAGTTCTTACTTTAACTCTTCGCCGGGCGTAGGTACATTATAAGGAAGAATTCTTTTAGTATGATAGAGCTTTACATTTTTTAAGGAATAACACAACAATGTGCAGATCAAAGAAGCTTCCTAAATATCGTGTTATTTTGCGACTAAGTTGTGAGAAAGTGTTTCAAGTACATGATGTCGCTTAAGCCTGCGGGTTATTTGCATGAATAACCGAAGTAAAGTGACAGCTGTATTTGAATGGATTACGAAATTCTGTCACTTCTGGGGGCTGAATATTGCTTTCAAAAGTCAGAGAAAAGTACCGAAAAGTAAATTGGTAATTTTTCAGTTTCAAAATTTTTATTTCAGTGCATGCCGCAGTATTATCTTTTGCGCTCGATTCACGGAATGATGCCTTGGAATAAACGGAGCTGTAGAATGAAAATGCCCTTGACAAAATGTCGGGTTTCGCTTTGTAGACCTCTGTAATTGTTTAAAATTCGTTTTCAATGGCTGTTATTTCAGTTTATGACAAGCTTGGGATCTATTGTGTGGGGTGAAAATAGTTAGATTCTTAATAATTAAATTTCTACTTCAATCAGTGGCGTTGGTGTAAAGTTTAAAAAAGAAATCCAATATTATTATTCCTCATGACCAAACCTTACTTCAGAGGTTTTTAAAACAAAATTATTGATTTATTTGCTTTACTCTGTTGACTTAACTGTTCCCGCGAGCAGTTAGAAGAGATAAACACGCTTCTTATCTTTGAAGCTTTCTTACATTGCATAGCAGGTTTAATGTTCAGATTAGGGAGAGGTTGACAAAAAGACAAAAAAAAGTGGAAAGAAGTACTCTTTGCCTTATTGCGTCTCCAGCCACAACACTTGGAATAAGCTCCAAAGGGAGGTTTGCTATAAAGTGGCTGGGACACACCCTATAGATGTTGAAAAGGACGTTCACCGGGTGATTTATTTGATCTTCTCTAAGGTCATAGTTACCAACTTGTTCCCTACCGTGAACAGTCAAATGAGTGCTTGTCAATGTCCTGATTTAACTTAACCTGCAGAAGAGATACTTGACAGGCTTCTTTCCTTTGAAGCTTTCTAATATTGCAAAGCAAGTTTTACGGTTCTAACAAGAGAAAGGATGAAAAAAGGCAAAACAACAAAAGAAACAAAAACATGGAAAGTAGCAATTACCTTTCTCTCATTGCTTATAGCGAATTTTGCTTTATAGCAGCTAGCACATACCCTAAGCAGTTGAATAGCTCACCTAAAAGGTGTTTTATTTGCTTTTTCGTCAGGTTTATTAAATGTTCCCGCGAACAGTACAATCAACTGAGGGCTTGTCAAAATCATGATTTAACAACCCGCAGAAGACGCGCTTTTTTGCTTTGAATCCTACTAACCTAGTGTAGCAAGTTTTACTCTGCCTGTTAGAGAGAAAAAAAGAAAAAAAGCCAAAGAAAAAACACGAACAAACAAAAAAGGAAGCAAAAACATGGAAAGGAGGACTATAGCCTTTCCCTCATTGAGTCTCCAGCCCTGTTACTCTTACAATAGAAAGCCCATTTTGGGCGTTTGGTATTATAGCGGCTAGCACGACGCCCTAAACATGAGTTGAATAACACACGCACAAGGCAGGCGCTCTTAGTGAGAGCAGTTACTGTTGAGTGATGCTATTTGTGTCCTTTCGCCGGATTCTGCTTTAGAGGGGGGTTACAACTTGTTTCTTTTTACTGGGTCATACTTGAAGCTGCCTGTTTCTCTATTCTCTGAGTAACGTACGCCTGATACTGCGCCTAATGTCTTGTCGATTTCTGCAATTTTGATTTCTAATGACCTGCTGTACATATTAGGCAATCTTAAGCTTGTTTTCCTCTCTCAGCGAATCACGGTCTATTAATTGCTACGGTATAGAGCGCTGTGCTTTTCTATTTTGGTAAATAATATCGAGAGCTTACTTTTAACTACGTAATTGACTAGCACTGGGCATATTCAATCAGTTTGATTTGTGTCACCGACACAGTCCTCCTAAAACTTAAGTATCAGTCATTCTTGAAAAGCAAAAACTTGTTAATGTACACCTTTTTGAGAGCCGCTTCATTGTTTTGTTGGTATCTACGAAGAAAACAAATGGGCCGCACCTTTGGATTTATCTCAGAACTCAAGCTGCAGAAAGAAATTGGAGCTTGAGCACTTCGAAACTAATTAGTATCATTCCTTAATAATATTATTGTAATTCCTCTGTAATGAAATTTATTCGGAATAATCAAGTACTTAAAGAAGCGAGAAGATCCATTGGAGGGTCTCATTGATGAGAAGAAGGAGGCTAACGAGGCAGCCATCTCGGTTAGTCTAAATAAACAAGAGGTTGGACATTGTTTATCTCTTCTATTTTGTGTTAAAATCCGTTGTTACGTGAAAAATTTTCATACACATAGAAAAGGTAAAAAGAAAATGAGGAAATTGCGTTTTAGGTACCAAAACATTTTGAATTTATGATACGGCGAATAAAGTTGTTTTCAGTTGCTTCGGCAAAATTAAATTTACTGTTGACTGGAATTCCAGAAAAACCATTCTGAAGCTTCTTGTAGTTGCGATCATCTACAAGTTCTTTTTGTCTGCCAAACGAAGAGAGCATAAAGATGATGATGATAACGATGATGATGACTGATACTATTTCTTTTTTCTTGCTTGCGAGGGTTAGTGCTCAGTAATGGCTGTCTGACTGTTTCATACCGTGATAATTCCAACCCAAATCAATTAAAAAAAGATTCAGTTGAAACGCATCATACATTTCTTATACTAAGAAAAAAGGGAATTACGTAATTCTTCGGCATTGCAACCATAACACCTGCATGTATTTCCGGTTGATGAAGACAGTTCAGCCTTCAGTTAATACCATCTTACTATTACTGCTGACAACAGAGCAAAATTATTGCTCTGAGTCAGCTCACTACGCTTAAACCTGTATCCAGGAGATAAAACAATGCGAGTAAAACTGTTCTATAAACCATTTAAGGAAAGGACAGAACCAGGGTTAGAAAAAAAATTTGGGGGGTCCTTGTTTTGCTTAACAAATTCGAAAACTAAGCCGTGAGGCTAATATCGCATTCTAGACTTAAAACGAAATAAATGAACATTGTCAAGAATATAACTAGAGGGGGGTGTAATACAATTGTACGTCATAGGAGTGGTGTGTCACCAAAACCCTTAGATAACCCTGCTCGGTAGTTCAAGACGAACTGGCGCTAGCACAAACCGTTACAGTTCAGAACAAAGTTATGAATGAATTGCAGAAAAAAAAAAACAATAAATTCTCTGTTTTATGTAAAAAGTAGTAACCATACTTCTGATTAGTAAGCGGCACAGCTGCAATATATACCTTTCAAGGACGCTGGCTGAAAAATCCACGTGCCCACAACCCAGAGAGCATAATCATGCTCGTAACCACGGACAATTGATGTATGATGTTACAGAAGTCAATTAAGGAACTTTCGGCACGATTTGGAGATTATAAAAATAATGGTATCAACTGATTCAGGGATGCTTTGTTGTAAACAAGCAAGGATCAGCAGTCTATAGCTATCCTGAAGGAAAGGTCTAAACTGCCATTCCCAAAAAACGGGCGCAAAAGTTAGTAAGTTCTCAGTTAATTTGAAAAATCTTGTTGAACTTAAAGAAAGGCTTGAACAAATTTTGTAGGCAATACGTCTAACATAATTCACTTCTTTCGACAGCGAGCATTCTGCTGTCAGCATTTTTCATTCTCGAGCAAAATTCAGGCAAAAAAACAAAAAAAAATGGATAACGTGAATAACAATAATAAAAAAATAACTCAAACCTGGTCGAAAATACCTGGTGGTTTTCATCTGATATCACTCGCTGACATTTTTCTGTTCACCCTTGTAGACAAAAGCATAACACAAGCTTTTTCTATTAAGGTGAACAGAAAAAAATCAGCGACTAGCTCCGTAATGTAATGTTACAGCTTTTACTTCAATATGGCTTTACACATACATAGAAGAGTGAATATCTACACAGTTTACTTCAAGATTTACAACTAAAGAGTGTAGTTTTCGTAGCAGCCGTTATAAGAGACAAATCCATGTGAATATATTACTAATAAAAACAGAGAATGGATTTGAGATATGGCGACCTGTTTGGTAAAATATTATATATAATGATTGTATTCTATCTTAGTAGAATTTTGGAGCAAGGATCTAAGGCTGGGACCGAGATAATATAGCGTCATCATTCCAGTATGACTTCCTAGACTCAGGTTCTCAAACGTGCTTGGTGATTTCCGCGGAAAAGAACAGTGATAATAATTCAGAACAGGACATGAGTTGGATATTATACACAGTCATGTATAAGGACCCGCAATCTTTTGAAGCCGACGAAGAGAATAAAGGCTTGTTTTAGCAAAAAATCAGTTTACTATTCAAATTAAGCCAATATTGAGAGGCTAAATTGGACTATTGCTGTACTTGAGAATAACGACTTTTGTAACAGCTAAAATATAGCTGTTGGTCAAAATAAGCAGGACCGTTTTTAGCTTTAGGACAAACTGAAACTTAAACTGAGCATGCACATTACTATTTCAATCGACCTTTCATAACTGAAGCAGCTGCAAAACTGAGCTTAGTTTACCATCAGGCAGAGGGCTTTATACTGTCAACGCCATAAAGATCGACGTTGTTGATAAAAAGTGGTTAGAGAGAACTAAGTTTAGAAAATGACAGGAGAAAACATCTTAAGACAAGTGAAGAATTAGAAAACGGATAAACGGAGAAAATTACCTATTCTTTGGACCGCGAGGTACGAGTGTATTTTAATCGATTCTTTCTTCTGTTACATCACTTGCATCGATCGAACAATGACTTTTAAACACTTTTAAATTAGCATTTTAAAATCATCATTATTTGCGAAAAGAAGTGCGTGATTAAACGTACATTTTCTCATAAATAGAGGAAATGTTCGGAAGTCAAATAGTCGCGATAAAAGCGTTTAGTTTTTGCAAGAGATGAAAATTTAAAAACCGTAAACCGTCAGTGTATTCGTTATTTTAATCACCAATTTATTTGTAATTAATAACAAGTCCTGCCGAAGATATATATTATCAGTGGCAAGGTTCAGTTAAAACACTTCGACAGTTTGTCAGTAAGCTTTGCTCAAGTAAACCACGTCGATTTTACATCCAAGCGTTTTTTATTCCACATCAAAATGTAGTTTGTAATATTATATGTGCACTTACTTTGACAAAAGAAAAATTATAACCTTGCCTTGATATAGGACAATACTAGCCTCTTATTCAATTGTTATCCGATAATTATGGAGGAGTGTAGTATCCTTGTTTTTGTTATTTTTCTTTGCAGTCAACGACGAAAGGCTAAGCTAATTGCATTTGCTGTTACTCTACCTCGACGAGTTTCTATCAAGAGAATGAAATGTTTCTTTTTCTGCTCTCTTAAGAATACACTGCTCTTTTCACGAAATAAGAGCAATTATCTTTGAATAGAATAAAATGTGTTTTATTTTCTTAGAATTTTTCTACTGCATGCTAGCACCAAAGAATGTTGTTTCTGAAACTGAAAATGCACAAGGGATGCATTCTCTTAGCAATAAAATTGGCACATCTCTGTGAGACACATGTCGCAAGTGTTAACATAGCACAATATTTATAAATTTCAGACTAATTTTTCTGATAATGCCGTTATTATACCACATCCAAAAAGATCGGTCAAGTTACAATCATCTAAGACCACTTTCAGGGGACTTACCTTTCGTTTTATATGGTTTGATGTCGTCCGCAGTAAACTCGTCGTCCGTCTCCTCTTCGCAATAGGACTTGCGAGTACAAACTCTTTTAGGACGGCCAGAATTTGCTTTTTCCGCGTGGGCTACGCTTTGCTTCGAATTTGCTTGAATAATCTCGGATGCCATGTCTTCTCACTTGAATCAAAGCTCGCAAATGGCGCTGTAAAAATAGATATTTTTTTTTCTCCTACTGCTAGTAGAGTGTTACTTATATACCCCACCGCTAAAGGCCTTAAAAGAAATATGAATTTCCGGACTGGTTAATAACTGAGATTCGTGCCATCAGCAGGTGCAAATAACTCCCACCTTCCGAGTTTAATGATCAAGGGTAGAGATTCGCCTTTATGAATAATACAAAGTAGAGAACAAAGAAAAGTCATTGCAGTTGTTCAAGAAAGCGATCTGATTGGCCGGTTATGACAATACCCCGACAAGACTTGCCACGCTCATATAAAAATGTAGTAGAGTTTTAATTGATAAATATTCTTATTGTAGCTCTGTAAACAAGTTGGCTAAATTATTCCGCATTATAAATTTCGCCCCAAGCTTCGCTTCGCTTTTAAAGATGGATTTGAATTATTTTTAATGTATCCATGATTAAGTTAAAAAAAACCCAAAGCATCTTTAGCCAGGGTTATTGCACGTAAGAGCTACAATTAGACCTATTTATACCTTAAGTGAGTACAAAAGCGGTATCTTTTGTGGTTATTGTTTCGGGCTGGAATAAAAGAGCAATAGAAAAATTCGCTCTTTTAAGTTTTTTTTTTTTTTTTTAACTAAGCACAAAAGCAGGTTAATTAAAATTCAACATCAGCCTTAATCGGGTAGTTATCAATCTTTGAGAGGGCCTTAATGTATAACCGTCTAATCTTCAAACTTTTTCACTCTAAAGCAACCAAATGAATTCGCGGACTGGTTGAAACCAAAAAGTCAGAGATAACTGAAGAAAATTACTTTTATTTCATTTCAGTTTGCACCGTTGCGAAATGCCCGGTTTTCTAACATAGTTGATTTAGTCATGCAATAACCGTTGACCTACTTTTCATCCTTTTCAATACCAGAGTATGATGTTTTGAAGCCGTAGTTGTTTTTAATTAAAGAATTTTTATCGTAAACTTGTCCAGTGGTCGTCCTTATAAAGCCCCGGCCCGGGTCGTTTGTCAAACGTTGGATAGCGTTATCCACGAAATCATTATCTAACGCCTATAAACCAGTTCTGTTCTTAGTGCTGAATAGAACTTTATCCAGTGCATAGCACCATCCACCTTTTAACCAGTTAGGGACTGAAGTTTTCACTTAAGGCTCCTGCTCAACAATATTTGAATTTATGAGAATTCTTGCAATCAAATTGTAAAAAGGACCTAAATAATTGACTGATCGATTGATTTAATTTTTTTTAACTATTCCTTCCCGTTTTCTTAAAATTATTGGGCAAACCATTTTGAACAAGAGGCGTGGTTTTATCGCAATAACTGGAGCTTATTTTTAAAGTTTTTAGCTCACAAACACAATTGGCGTCTACCTACAGCTATGCCTCTCAAAAATAGTTTTTCATGATCAACGATGGAAAAAATTGAAAAAAATACCCTGCACTGCCACAGAAAGTTAAGGTTATGATATATACCTACTGGATCAGTAGACAATTACAATTTGTTACCGGGTAACAAAAATTCATTAACCCTGAACTTGTCGCCAGTTTCTACACCTCTGCATAACCGTCTCGTTAGTGTCATTATTACGCGTTTGATTGCCACACAAATGCATAACTACAGGAAGGCCTGAATTTTCAACTAAAGGGCTAAAGGATATTGTCCCGTACGGATTTCTTCTCGATTCCAAATAAAATACTGTCGGTACACATTCGGGAATTAGAAACTCAATAAAAGAAGCTGATTACATGATGAATTTCAGCCCAGACAGCCGGGCTGAGATTCTAGCTCGGCTTTCTGGACAAATCTTCTTGACTCGATCCATGTCAAGAAGATCTGTGACATGAAACGACTTTAAGCTCCGATTCATTCCAATATACTTGGTATCACAGAATTTTGTTCTGCATGAGATTTGAATGCGAAAAAACATTTCCTTCAAGTTTTCCCACCCAATTTCAAAGCTGGCATTGCTCCCGGGCTAAAATTCGCTTTCAAGCAGCAACCTAAATTCATGCCCGTTCTAAGACTTGCCCATTGTAATAGCTCCCTGAGACTGCTACTGTCGGTTAGGATCATAAAATTCGGCCAGGAAAGTAGAAGCGCCTTCGCAAAGCCGTTCTCTTTAGTTACAATCTGGTTTAGTTTGTTTCGATGTAGGGTATATTCACACTAGACAGGAAAGCTTTTCGCGCCAACAAAAAGCTATTCGGTATATAGTGTGAAAGCCTATCTCTCCACTTTAGAGACAGGCGCGGCGCAGATTCCCACCGTTTCAGAAATGGCGCCGAAATCACCGTTCTTATGTGTGAACAGAAGCCCTATCCAGTATGGTATTAGTGCCGACGCAAAAGCTATTCGGCATAGTGTAAGCCCAGGAAGTTGGGGGGGGGGGGGGTGGGGTACTCCCTTATAAGGGCTAAATGGGGACGTGCGGCCAGCCAGGATATGTATTTGGGGATTTTTGCCTTAAACAGGGTATCGATTTTATCATTTTTTCTCTTAATCAGGGTATCGATTTTATCAATTTTTGTCTTGAACAGGGTATCTTTTCTTGGACGATAAACAGGCGGTGTGTATGTTTTACGAACTGAACTACAGCAAAATTATTGTCTTACACAGGGAATGGTTTCGGGTTAAATGTCTTAAACAGGGTATCAAAAATCAGCGATTTTTGTCTTAAACAGGGTCAGGGTATGAGGGGCCGGGCCGCACCTCCCCACCCAAGGATATATCGAGTACCCCACCGCCCCCAGCCCCCCTCCCCGGGGTGTAAGCATAGCCATAGCCTTGTCAGGCATTTTAATGGAAAAACTTAATGAATATATGACTATCTAGAGGCTAAACACGAACGCACAGCCTCCTCAAAAACATAGACAGCCAGTTGTCTTTTCCTCTTCTTTGTTTTTCTTTTTGTCATCATCCTCCATGCACCATGTCAAACAAGGACACAGGTCCAGTACAAAGTTGCTAAATATCTTCCAGAAAAGAAATCCTACGATGAGTATTACCCAGAACACTAGACCAATCATGAAGATGATATCGGATGGCCCGGCTACCACTGATTTCAATTCCGGGACTTTGGTCATCACCCGGTACTTTGCTATTCCCATACTTGGAGTCAGCACCATTACCATGAAGCCGAGTCCGGCTGGTGCAGCGATGAGGAACCTCAGGGGATAACAACTCCAGCAAAATGGATTCCCAATCCAGAAGTACAAAGGCAGGACTCCTGTGGATAAAAGGAAGAGAGCTGTGATCAATGAAGCCGGGTCACAAAATTCATCAAAATCCAAGTATTGAGAGCTGTAGCCAAATCGAGTGAGACACTACAATAACTTACGGCTCAAAACATTCAAAGAAGGTACAAATAACAAAGCAAATATAAAAGAAGGCATGAATATACAAGCTTGAATGAGAAGGAATCTGATTACAATCATGGCTGCAGTTTTTGAAAACTTAATTTTAGCCTAATAGTTTATCAAAGTTCATTTTTGTTGTTTGATGTTTGATGTAATGCTTTTGTAACGTTTGATGTAATGCTTCTGGAGAGATTTTTGTTTGATACGAAGCTGTGATTTTATCATTTGCGGGAAAAAAATTCCTCGCTAACGTTAACTGTTCTGACAGTTCCTTCGCCAATATAGACGCTATGTTGACAATATTAGCCCAACAAACATGACAGCTTCGACACAGCCCCTTTAAAGACAGTTGATGATGATGAGAAAGTATCTTTAACAGTTTTCATTAAAATAATTTCCCAGATCAGAACAGCCATACAAATAAAACAAAATTACACGAAAAAAATGATTTGTACTAGATAAATGATTTATCTAGTACCTCCCTCATTCAGTACTCTCATTAAAAACTTGCAAAACTCCATTTTGCATTATAAGATCGCTCGAACTCGAAATATTCAGCTGCTCTTTTTTTATGGATTCATATGAATTCCTAGTAAATCGTTTGCAGTTACATGCCTTGATGCATTAATCAACAAACGAGGAGGAGTAACTGGTGTTGCAAAACTAAACTAGATGTCTCTGGACTAGCGCCGCCACAAACTGCTGACCTCATTGACGCTTTAAAAACTTCCACGTGGTTAAACTGGTTCATTTTTAAACTACATAATACAAAAGTGCCTAGTACAAAACTTAATTAGGCTGCAATATAAATAATTTTGGCCAATAATTTTATCATTTTATTTATTTGGTTGTCGTTTTTTTTTTCCATAATCTTACCCTTATAAATAGTTATCAATGCTACCGCTGATATTTTCAGGCCAATCCACAGACTACCTCTCTTCAGGGAAAGTTCTGCAGGTATAGAGCTTGCAGTTGCTGCGCATTCCCAACAGTTGATCTGCCCTGGCCCGAAGTAATGCACACTCAGCTCCACAGCCAGACATGATACAGGGATATCGTGAATAAAAGTCTCCAGGCACATGAATACAGTATGAATATGAACGATTTTCCGGTAATATCTTGGTATGTCGGGTGATGCCAAGTCATACTCAAACGTGGGATCCCGGCAATGTTTGCACAAATTTGGTAACAAAGTACATAAATGTGCTATGTAAAGTGCTCCACCAATTCCCGCGAAAATTAGAAAGAACCACTGCAGAATCTCCAGCGTTAGAATATGCTTGTCCAGATCGGAAAATGTAAAATTACCGGGTTGCCTGCAGTATATAACTGTTCCTCCCGGATCAACTTGCGTTGTTCCATTTGCCTGTGAATCTCCAAGTCCATTGCATCTCCTAACAGCACTGAATACGTCAATAAACATACCTACATCTGATGCCACATTGTAGCCTTGTAAAATACTGTACACGGTGAATTGAATGATGTATGAACACTTCATTGTCATTTCGCGACAAAATACAGCACATATTGCACCGCAACAACTCATACAGAATTCACAGATTCGATCCGCCATCTTTAGTTATCGCTTCTTTGTTGATTTTCACACCGATGTTAGTCTGGGGCCTTGTAATGGTGATCTGCAGATATTTGCAACAGAAAGTGGAGGTTAAGAAAGTTGATTGACTTAGGTTGGCTTAAAAATATAAACTGAACAGGAATGTATATCGATCACGTAGATAATGTTCCTATGCCCATACGCGCGCGTTGGAGCATGTGAGGGGTTACAGCCATCGTAGTTACATATCAAAAGGGCAATATTTCTACAGTACTTGTGACGTTAGTCTCATCTATGTGTGATATAAGACTTACCGGGCGGAAAGAAAAATAGGTCAGTAAAAAGATTATCTTGCTGTATTGAAATTTCATATTCAGTAATCATCTTTAAACATTGTTATGCCACAAATCAAATTCAAGTTAATAACCTCGCATACCAATCGCATACCAAGAAAACCTCCGTCGATTTACTAGTGTGCGTGTATTAGTTACAAATTCTGAAAGATTTGTTTGAACCACGTTGTATAAAATTTTAGCTGCCCACATTTGCTAACACTTCGACAAACTGATTTATAAGAGCATTAGTTGAAGAACTTTCTTGCGTCGACTAATATCAAAGAGAAGAAACAAAAAAGTGTAATATGTTTACCTTCAGTTTCTGAAGAATTCAAAGTATTGTTAGCTTCAAACAAGTCAAAATATCCGATTTTTGCTTGTTTACTTCAATAACTATTTGGCAAGGTCTCCAAGATAGGGTTACTGACAATTTATGCAGACAAAAGCGACGAAATCACAAGAGCGTGAAATGCAGGATAAATGGTGTGTCTACGTTTCAGTCAACATTTGCATTAACTGAAGGAAATCAAGTGTAACTGAAATCAATTACCATGAAAATAAAAATACTTCTTACAAAAGTTACGGCGTTTGACATTTTGGAGAAGCAACTTTTTACTTAACTTGATACTCTGCTTTGAAATCATTTCTTCCCATTCTATTGAGCATTCATGTCTCCGGTGGGAGCAAAAAATGGAACTTGAAACATATCACCCAAATTTTCCAACTGGGGCACGTGACATCACTGTGTCCACAATCGGTTACATGTCATAGAACCACAAGGGAAAGAATGTATATATATCACACCATTATTATTTACACCATTTAGCCGTTTTGCTTTGAAAACCAGCCAGCCTTCGTAGTCAGACTTTAATAACATTTTTGTCTTTTTCCATCAAAGTCATATGATATAAGATATAAAGATTTCGATCTGCCTAGCCTTCAGCCGCATTCCCTTCTCTCTGCGCGCGTTGAATCGCGGGAAACTCCCACGATTCGTGACGCGCTATCGCGCTGCTTTCTCCAAGCTTTTATCGCGGTCAGTATAGTTGCAGAAGATTGGTGGGGAGAGCGTAAAGGCGTGATAACTTTCTAAACACTCAACTTTTGTACCAAGAGATCATAATACTTGCTACCCAAGTTGAAGCAATCACGGATCGTTCTTGTTCCAGTTCTCCCATGCAATATCCCTGCAATATCCTGATGGCTGTGATTAATATTTACAGTGTTTCTTACATGTATACCGTATGTCAATCACTCGGTACCTGTGTTGGGCCACGTTGAACTTAATTTTCTGCTCTCTACGTAGGGCCTTGATTTTTTTTCTGCCAGTGTAATTGAAATGATCAAAATGTTAGACAGGATTGACGACATTGTTAGGGGGCCGGATCACTAATGCAGGTACATGACGGGAAAAGTTGTCAGACAAGACCATCTGCAACGTGGTCGTGTTGTCCAACACACTTCAAATTCAAGGTAGGGTAAAACGGGTAACAAAAAAACATGTAACTTGTTTTATAACATGGCTGCAAAGCGAGTTTGAACAGCGACGTTACCTGTTTTACCACACACGAGCGAAAAAAAAGGTTGCAACCTTTTTGTTGCAAGACAGGTTCGAACGTGGGTGGTAAAAGCTATTCAACCCGTTTTGCAGCAATGTAGTAAAACAAAGTTGCACGTTTCTTCTTGCCTTATTTACTGTAGCTTCACAAGCCTCCGTAATCGGCGTGATTCACTGATTCACAAGAGAGAGTGCATTTTAGGGAGAGGAGAGAGAGGGGGAGGGAGGAAGGGTACTGTCGTTTAAATGGGGGTGGGGGTGGTTTGAAACTCGCCAGTGAACGGGAATCAATGATAATGGATAGTCAGTATGGCTTTTTTTTTAAAGGAAGGATGTGGATTTATTTTCAAAAAGGACATAGCAAAAGTAATTGGAAATAAAATTTCGAAGCACTTTTGTATGGGACCAACCTTTCCTTTTGAAATATTGATCAACAGATCGCGACCGAAACTGACTGCCAAACGACATTTAGTTTCGAGTCTTCCATACATATTTACTGAGAGCACAAGCATGGGAATTGAAGAGCTTGTTACAACAGTGAGACAGACCTTTTTTTCTTGGTCGAGCAAAAGGCAACTGATGTACTGGTTTCACTGGACCTTCAAATGCACTTTTCACCAAAGCGAGGACATTTTTGGTGAAGTTCTCGTTGTTGAAGGTTTTGAGGTTGTCAGACAGTATTTTGAGTCTAGGGCCTCTTAGTGAAAACCGTATATATGTTTAAAACCCAAACAGCCCCAAGATACTGAAAACTTCATGACTTTCAAAATAATAATAATTCTTTATTGATTTCCAAGGCTGTTAAGTTAGTGTACATTGACATAGACAACTTATACAGCGATAAACTTCTTTTTATGAGAAAATTAGTTGAGTCTGTGATTTTCAATTACTACCGCCAAAAGTAAGTTAATTGATACAGTAACATATTTGGCGAGTTATAAGCCGGAAAACGCGTTGGTTTTTCTTTGTGTTCCTTTATATTATTACCGTGAGCACATGTAATATGGTAACTGCATCTGCCTTGGACATGTGGTAACTGAAAACCACTCTCTATGAACTTTTATCAACTAACATCTAACAAGCGTCATCGGTCAGAAGACAAGAAATTTATCAAATAAATATATAAATAATAAAAACACACATTTATACAGTATCGTTCATTTTGGAAGAAGGGACATTGAAAAATGAATCAAAACGAAAAGTTTATTTTCGTGATCAGTAAAAAGGCCACGTCGGGTATATGTCTTTCTCAGTTTTCTTAGATTCAGCCTGTGGTAGGGCTAAGATTCCTACAGTCGACAACGCTCGCATTAACAGCGGAACTCCAAAATAACGAAGTGCTGAATGACTGCAAAAATCGTTTGTTATAAGAAGAGTTCATTATATAGGGATACTGCTCCATACGTTTTACTATAACTGGGATCAAGAATGCCATTCGTTAGACTGGGGTTCCCTTGGGTAGTTATATAGAGGTCCCGGCTCCATATTGGAGTTCCACTGTAATCAGCAACTAAAAATTATCAGTACTTTTATACTGATTTATAGAGGTGTTACATTTTTATGGCTATGTTATTCCAGCTATCGTTTTATGTTCTGGATTTCTCATTTTATGGTCTTGATGATATAAATTGTAATTATGTATAATTTTTCTTGTACTATATTTTTATTTATTTATTTCATTTTTTTGGATGTAGCTGAGTGGCCTATAACTCAAAGACGCATTTTCCAAACAACCCACGCCAAGTGTATTTCTGGGTGGTTTACTCATTTCCTGAAAATTTCAGCAATTCATTTGGGGTTCATCTCAACAGCTAAATTCAGGAAATGTCACCAACTAAGAATTTTTTTTGCAACTTGTCTCGAAATTTTGTAGCGCCATTGTGAGGCAAGTTCCCCCAGGATTTACTTGGTGTAACAGACCCTGAAATGTATCGATACGTTTTTGTTGCAGTGAACGTTGCTATAAGTGATATTATGATTCTTTGTTGTTGGACTGAAGTTGTTAAAACAAACATGCTCGATGAATGCACCTTGACAAGAGATGGGAAGCTATACAACCCATCTGATGAGTCTTATTTTCGGGTGTCAGACAAACAACTTCACTTACACATTTAAATCTAGCTTATACTTTCATTCTGTTAGTATTGAAAAGGGGAACATGCCAATGGAGAAACCATCTTCTTTTTGGTGGGGAAGATGGGTACGTAAAACACCCGTATTCAGTCTTTCCCTCGGGTGGTACATGTAGTTCCTGACTATTTCCTAATAAGAGGGCAACGCTAACGGCAACATGCAGGAACGTTCCAAGACATGTTCATTCTAGGTATTGTTACTTTACTATCTATTTTTTTTTTCAATTTGTATCGCAGCAAAATGGCGAGACAAAATTGCATGAAATATTGCCCATATAGGGCTTTACATCTGCAAAAAATATCGAACAAAAAAAGAATATTTAAAATATAAAAATATACTGCTGTTGCATGAACAATAAAAAAAAGGTATTTCTGAAATGATTTTAACTTGTACATTCATTAAATGAGCATGTTCCTGACTCTCATTTCGCAAATAGATAACAACTTTTTTAAACGATTTTCTAATAGAACAATTTCGATTATATATATTATATATTATATATTAAAATTCATACTTGGCTCCGAGGCTTAGGGAAATAAAACAAAAGAATATATTTTGAGAGTCACCAATTAATAATTAATAGTTAATTTCTTGTGTTTTATTGCCTTAAGCCTTGTTTTCAAGTATGAATGTTTATGTATCGAAATTGGTGTATTAACAAACAAATCTCCACGGTAGTTCTAAGAACTGAACTGAAAAATTTTCTTCATTAATTTGTTAGCCATAAAACAGCAACTACTTCACTTGTCGTTTGCTTAACGTATATGATCAGACCCTCCTAGTAATAGTTACCTGTCTAAGCCATTGATCTATGGCTTTATAATTTTCATTTGCTTTACTTGCATTTTTTCTTTCTTCAGCAGTACATTTTATACTCAATTATCATAATTATTATTATTATCTTTATCAGAAGCTCCAAGTTTGCATAACGTTTTAATAATTGGACACTCGGAAGGTCAGCATGAATGCACTCCTGGATATGGCCAAGGAACGTTTAATTCAGGTCAATCCCGACGGCCTTAGGGAAGGTGGTGTGCGTTGAAAAATCTCTGAAATAAATTACGTCATCGACCTATTGGGATTAAACTTTGTTTTTTGTTTGTTTGTTTGTTTTAAATGAACCCTTTTTTTTCACTCAACAAAAATAATTAAGAGGTGTCAGCTTTAGTGACAGAATGACATCTGGAGCTCAGTCGCACTTAGCGCCACATTTTTCTAGCTTCTAAACCTTGCTAAGATGTAAGCATACCGAATGCATGCATGCTTGCCATTTCACCATGTGTCCCATTTAAAACCCGCGTCACTTAACACAAAGAAACTGTCCCAAGGCAAAGAAATACAAATATGTAACGTTAATAAGAGCGCTCTATTATGAAAACTAGCACAGTATTCCATAATAAACGCAGACAAACAGTTCAGACGCGACTGAACATTCTTAAACAGGAATTTCAAGTGTCCTAAGCATTGCGAGATTATTGTTGTGTGTTAGTTCATTAAAGTATAACTATACCCTTTGCATTCGCAAAAAGTCCCCCTCAAACAGCAAATTTAGTTCAGATTAGAGCGACCTGAAAACAAATGTTACCTCCGACACTTGTGTTCGAATATTTCAATCAACAAAGGCATCCTGAACCCTCCTTACCCTCTCCTCCCTCTTTCTTCTCACAAGGGCAGCATATAGCGCAAATACACTTCCCGCATAAATACCTATACAGGAACGTAATTAGGAATATTATACCCCAGAAGAACAAGCCGAACGTCCAGATGGTCTGCGCGATAGTTCCCATTTCGTCTTTCATCTGCGGTGCCACATTGAACAATCGATTGATGGCCACGCCCATCGCCGGGGCTAAAGTAAGCACACAGTAAAGGAACCCTGCTGGAAGCACAACGCAGACACGGAGAGGGTAGCAGGCCCAGCAGAATGGATTTCCTATCCAGGCGTAAAGCGGCAGGATACCTGAAAAAAAATGTTAAAAGAGTGTAAAGTTGACTATCTGAGCGTAAAATAGCGTTCATGGTTATTGAAAAAGAAGCTAAGAGACCTTTCCTACATTCCTGTAAACAAAGGCAGCAACTTAAGGCTCGGGTGGACAAAATACAGTGATTTGTATGAAATTGTCCAACCGAGCCTTGTCCTCATTTCTTTATGTTTGCTCATAGGAGCGTAATGCGGGAAAGCTCTAGTGGCTGTCTGGTCATTAAACCTCTTAAAGAAGAGAAAACACTAAAATAATAAAAACAAATAAGAATAACAAAACGCACCTTTACTCAAAGACAAGAGAGAATATCAATTTAGCGTAAAGCAGTTGATTTTGTTTCCTTCATCACATGAGTAGTAGGATGATGATAATAATAGTTTCAATGACGATGATAAGAAAGACTCTGAATTAATTGTCATTTGAAACCAAAAAACGTGTGCTCTAAATATGACAGTCTACAAAGATAATATAATGTTTGCGAAAAAAGTTCGTTGGGTATTCCTGAAACAATGTATGAAATTGCTGCTCTTTCTAAATAAGATTTATTTGATTACCTTGATATACCACTTTCCCCACTTTCGTTAGACCAAATAAAAGTTACTTAAAATCGACAAAGACCTTTCTTAACATCAAAACAGCAAATTCATACAAAAAAAAGCTAAAGTGGACGTTGAAGCAGTTGCTATAAAAGGTTAACTTGCTTTTTATCTAATTAAGATTAATTGTGAACTTACATATTGTGTAACCAAATCGCGAAATAATTTAATCAATTATTTATAAATTTATTTGTTTAAACAGAAACAAAGGAAAATCAGCAAATGGACAGGTGTTTCTGGGGCAGCTATGATGTCCCAAAAGGCGCATATCAGCACACCTAAATATAACATATAAAATGTCCTTCATCTACCTACCCTTGTAAATGCTGACAATAGCTATGGAGCCCAGCAAAAGACCCAACCACAACTCGCAGTTAATCAGTCCCATTGGATTAACGGGTAGATCATCTGGTGTCATGGTACATTCCCAGCAATTGATTCCTCCAGCACCCCACATCTGCGCGCAAAGCTCTACAGCCAGGCAGGACATGGGCACATCATGAACAAGAGTTTCGGCCAACAGGAACAGCGTATGAATTTGGAGTATCTTCCGGTAATAAGGCGCAGAATCTTGTACTATATTCTCGAAGTTTTCGTCTTTCCAGTGCTTGCACATATTTGGGAAGAGCACTGCTATGTGGACCACGTAAATTCCTCCAGATAGACACACAAAGAAGAAGAAGACACTCTGAAGGATTTGAAGCGTCGCTGCTTTGTCGCCTATTAATTCCTGCGTGGCGTTCTCAGTGCCAACGCAGTATGGACGCGTCAAATTCGTCTCGTTAGTCAGCGGGACTAGAGTCGCAGTGGACAACTCATCACAGCGCGCGTAAGTCTCCGTTGTCTCCATGAACACGCCAACATCGGTGCCTATGTTGAAACCTTGAAAAAAGGCGTACAAAATTATCTGACAAAGGAATCCACAGCCTGGAGAGACGGCGTTGCAGAAACAACGACATAAACCACGACAGCATGCCATGGCCAATTTTCCGAGACATTTGCAGCAGTTTGAAAGAAATGCCTGGATACAATTGCACAGACAGGAGCAACACATTTTTATGGCAGTTTTGGCAGATTAATTCCACTTTCAAATCCTGCTAGAATTTTCTCAAGGTGTATTTAGTCTGCTCTCTTTCAATTTGGTAAAAGTTCCTTTACAACTGAAATATGGTTGAAGTTGGTTTAGTCCGAAAGAATTTTTACCTTAACAACCACAGTTCTATATGCTCTCTTGCCTGATCAAAACAATATGGCCGCCGTAGAACTGTTTCAAATTAAGGCCCTACAGCCTGTCCAAGACTTTGAAGCATGGGGGCCGTGACTGAAACTCACATTCTAAAATCAGTGTCAACAGGAATTCGTATTTTGACAAAGCGAACTGCTTCCTTCGTTTCAAATTGAGGTGATTTAATCAAATAAACCACGTTCGGTTCTTCTCCTTCGTTTGTTTCCGCGTAATGTGACGGTTGAGTTCTGTCGCTAGTTCTTCCAGAGCGATTTCTTTATAAGCAACTTCAACTTTGGGTTTAATCTTCCTTTTTCTTTATAACGCGAACTTTGATTGAATTTGTCCTTTAAATGTCTGACCCCTTCGTTTTTCTTGGCGATCACGGCGAAATTTGCATTTATCTTCGAAACACCACTTGACAACAGCAGCTGCAAAATAAAAGAGCAAAAAATTTTAAAAGGAAATTCGATTTAAAGGGAAAACAGAATTGAGGAAAAAAACATAGACTTCTACTTTGCTACTCATGCTTAGAAAAAAACTTACATGCAAGGTTTCTGATTTTCAAGACGGTGAGGTACAAAAACCTTCGAAATCGTTAATATTTAATGAACGCTTTTATTCGACTGTCAAACAAGAACGAGGAATCTTATGAATAAGACATTAACTGATATTGTGAACAAGCTTATTATGGTCTTTCGAAGGTTAAAAAAACTTACTGAGGAAAGGAAAATTTAGAATTTTGGAAACCTAAGTATTTAGAAGAAATTGCTCGGTAAAAAAATATTCATCATAATAGAAATAAGATTTAGCAAGAAAAATGCTCAATCCTTTTCCTGCTTTTCAGTTTTTAAAATTACTACAACAAATTCATTCAAAAGATTTCAGTATAAAGATAGTAATTATTCAAAGCGTATTTGCATAAGTGCAGGGTGTTTGGAGATTCAAAATAAGGGAGCCAAAAGAGGGTGATTTTGTTTTGTTTTTTGGTTAAAAATCTCGTAAGTTGCCTTTCAAAATTGGTCAGCCGACTCAACAATACCGAACTACATTTAAGCAGGACAAAGAAGGGACAATAGTAACGTTTAAAGACGCTGAATACTTTACTGGAGATAATATATTAAGAGGAAATTTCATCTTTTGATCTTTGATTTGAAAACACGAAAATATAAGACAAGTTTCCATACTTTCAGATTCGTTTTCTCATTCGATCAAAGAATTGTTGAAAATAATGATTTCAATAATTTTTTTTCCTTTAACATCTAACTGACATAGAAAGACCGTTCCTAGTTCAGAGCAGAAGGAAAATAAATAACTGAAAATATCATCGGCGCCGCGTGAGCCGAGTATTTCTATCTCATTCTGTGAAGGAAATGCAAGACAAAATTGAAAGAAGGAGATTCAAAAGACTTCTCAAAATCTTATAGTCTTCATAACGTGGCGTTGGTGAACTTAACGATCAAAGTTTGGCGTAAAAATATCAATAAATTTGAAAAATTGCCATTTTTTAATTGAAATGTTACGATGAATATCGTGTTCTTAGAGTTAGTTTTTTTAAGTTATGTGTAAAACGTGTGGAATTGCAGGAAAAATATAATTATATTTATATATATATGTATTATATACCTCAGAATTCAAAGACGAAATTCTCGCTGTTCCACTACATGAAATTATCTCATCAAGTGTTCTCAATGAAAAGTTAAAATGCAAATTTACTGAAGGCGGCCGGAAAACACGATGTAAAATAACTGGCAAATGAAAATCTACCCACTCGTTACTTTATTTAAGCGCTTACTGAAAGTCACAAAAATAAAAGTATTCAGGTAACTAATAAGAAATCACGTTTATATCCGCTAGCGAATATGACTATACTGCCAAATCCTCATCATAATTAAAAAAATTCGATGTCTAGCCAAATAATTCTTCTTTCTCGACTCGTTCATCATTTTATGGCATGCTATCGTTATCGTAGTCTTTAGCCATTTGTATATTATAGCCAGTTTATTGTTACGGTTATTGTTAATATTAATAGATTCTTCGACAATTCTGTGTGTGTGTGTATTCATCTTGCCCCGACTAGCTTTCAAGCTATATACGGGGCAGGTTACCAATGAGTTATATGCCAAAATAAATCAAATAATAGTTGTGCTGTTGTTGTTGTTGTTAAAGAGAACTCGAGAACTTCTCGACACAATGTTTACGAAAGTAGGCCACAGGTTACCCAAACAGTATACTGTCATAATTTTTTTTGTTTTCATTAGTATGTGGTAATGTTTTGTGCCAAAAGGCGAAATTGATAAAAAATGGTTTCAATCCTATTTTAAGTTTAAGAGAATTCCTCCATTTGGGTAAACAATGGATGGTAATATGGGCTAGTGGACCGTTGAGAGTGAATTGTGCACTTGAAACTAGTCAAATGGAATTAGGTGCTGGTGGAACAAATCATGGCTTACTTAACTGATGTTAAAAGCTGTAAAAAAATTCAATTTTTCACGAATGTGTAAACACCAAACAAATCTTCACGTGAAATCAGCGAATGTGTATTTTTTTTATACCAAGTTCTGTATTTTTGCTACTTGAAACAGATAAGTTCTCTCCAATAGCACGAAACGAAACTTGGCCTGAGAGTACACAGTTAGTAAAGATTTCTTGACAGACATCCTTTTGAGAGAAAAACAACAAGGTGTCAAAAACACGCCAGTTGGAAAGAAAATCCCATTAAAAGTTAAGAATTATACATTTAAGGAATTTAAAACCTTATATGTTAAGAACAAATGAACAACATTTTAATAATTGCATGCAAAAGTTTCTTGCCCGTTTCTGATTATTGCGAATCACTGATTATGTTTTAATTTTGCTTTTGAACAGTGTTTATTTAGTTTTTCAGTGTTCGTTTGCCAGCTTGCGCGGTAGCCATCGAGGAATAAAAAAAATTGGGGGAGAAATAGTTGTAATCAAATTCGAGAACTAAGAAACGAATATAAGCACAAGTAAAACCCATCATACACAAAAAATTTTCTGGTGCTTTGTATGTGTAAGCAGAAGGAGAAAATCCATTCTGCATGAAATTCAATTAATATTTGTTTTCACAATGCGATTTTGCATGGGACCGCGCTGGTGAATATTTTATGTTCGTCTTGTGGAAGTGACCCATGACTTTCATTTGATCATATTTGTGATTCCAAGCGATCCCTCTTCCCAAATTTCGTATAGAAGAGAATCATTATAGTTGGAGAATGAAAGTCGAGCAAAGTGTGCTTTTCTTGCCAATGAGAAAACAAAGCGGCAGAATTTTATGACTCAGGCCGTCCATTATTTTATGAAATCATCTATAAATTAACGGGCAATACAAATATTGGAAGTAAATGATGCCTCTTGCAGAAACGGTTAAAAACGAAAAAAAGGAAAAAACACAAATTATAGTAAAACATGCGCATACAATGTATAACAGTTAATTCTGTTAATGATGGAGGCAATGATAACCGCAAATTCAATGGAAGAAAATTTAGTTTTGTCAACGCTTCACTCGATCAATCCTAGGTGCCATATCCCTCTCAATCTTATATTCAATTTGGTAATATTCTGAAGTGTAAAATAAACGCAGAAATTAATGAACTTACTCGTGCAATAGAGCTATATTCCAACTGTAAGAAAACGTGTAATCCTTTGATTCTCGACGCTTCGCCTTTTAGATTTGCATGCAAATAAATGGAAGGGAGCAAGCTGTTCGAGCAAGCGGAAATGACATACGTCGTCTTCCATTCATTCCTAGTCCTTCATCTTCCCATTATTACTGAAAAGGCGGCAGGTGTATTCATCGAGAGCCTTTCCGCACTGCTTCAAATTAAAACCTTAGATCTGAACAACAGTTGAAAACTTACGAAAAAATAAACTTAACCCTAATCTGGGCTGAAGATCAACGTATCTCGGTCTTATTCTTTTTGCCTTTGTCAGTAAAACATTTCTGTCAATTTTGATAATTCTTCGTAATAAAAAAAGCTTCAGACGTTAATATTTACGGAATTTTAACAAACAAGACGACATCTTTAGTTACTCTTTTTGAAAACTGCCAATAGACCTTTTTACCGATACGGTGACCATATTGAATTTATAAGATTAATTTATAAGGAGTATTATGGGATGCCCAGGGGCACACGCTCAGTATTTACGCGCGCTTTCGGGCAAAAAGAGAACTTCACTGTATATTTTTCGGGGAAAAGGCGATCACTATTACATCCAAACACGACACAACGACCTTTTTTTCCCATTACTATCTTTTTCCAGGAAAACTTAAAGAAAAATTGGCCCGAAAAGCGCGAGTAAATACTCAGCGAGTTTATCGGATCGTGCTCATGCCACCCCTGGGCATCCCATAATATTCCTTAAATCTAATTAATCAATATGGCCGCCGTATCGGTAAAACGGTCTCTTGTAATCATAAATACCAATACATGACAAATAATTTGAAAAGTTTTGAACCCGAGTTGTTTCAATAAGTATAAGGGATATGATAGTCCATGTAATCATGAGTGTAGTCCTGAAAGGATGTTGTTGACAGTGACTGACCTTCCGACAACCTGTGCGGTAGTCGTCTTCAGAGTCAAAGTGAATGGACCATTTGGGGCTACCAAATTTACATATGGAATGAAAAACGAAAAGCATTCCAGTCGTACTAGTAAAATGAAGCCATCGTGCAAATGGCCTATCGTATCAGATCAGTTCTTCTGGGTTATTTACATGCTTGGTCAGTAATAAATAACAATTATTCACCGAAGTGGCGGTGGCTAGTGGTGGTGGCTAGTGGTGGTGGATATCCACCACTAGCCACCGACACTGAGGTGAATAATTGTTTTAGTATATACTAAAACGGTGAGATAATTGAGCACAAAAATGATGATTTTTAACTCATTTACTGTTGCCTGCAACGATTACAATTTTGGAGCGCAATGACCGAACGGCCGCGGTCGTCGCTTTTTCTTGCCGACAAATAAAATTTTTGAAGGCATTTGTTTAGCTCTTGCGGGGAAATTTCCTCAAAAGCAGTTGTGAATTTTTTTGTATTTAAAACCATCCTGTAAAAAAGATTATTAAATTTAGTTTTGAGCTTATTTATGAACAAGTCAACTAAATAAAGTAACCCAAGACTTAAGCTTAATTTGCATTTGTAAACAAAAAACTTTTTGGCCGGTTTTATCGATAAATTCAAGTCAAAAAGACAAAGCTTTACCGGTTAAAACTTCCATCCCGAACTTCGTCACCTTCTTCGTGTATTTCGGAACAGCTTACTCGATTAGTTGTGAAATTTCTTTGTTTGTTATGGAAGCAAACCGGGAAGGCATTTTGCTCGAAACTTACGAGAGTTTGGTGTCGCTCTGTCGGAGGAACTGGAGGTGAATCAGTGAATAGTGCGGGGCAGGATATTCACTGACTGAGTAGCCAATCAGAGCGCGCGAAAAACACTATCCACTGTTTTAGTATATACTAACTAGTTTTATCAAGACTAGTTTCTTTTGTGGTTTTATTTGCCTGTATGATTATTTATAATTCTTGAGTCTGTTCACTTAGTCTTGGGCTTTATAAATATAGAAACCTGTTAAGTTATCGGTATAGATAGTTCAAGGTCCAGAATATACAATCAAAACCCGCCATTGCCCGGAACACCCTCGGAACAGCAAATTAATTGGTCCTTAATGACAAGGTGCGAAAGAAATCTCTATGGAAAACCCTTGCTCATACCGATAACATGTCCTTTCAGTTAAGATAAGCCGAGGAAGCAGCTTTAGTGGATGGAAGGAATGAATAAACTTAGTAATAATTAAGCGATACTAAAATTCTGGTGCCCAGAGGGAAAGAGGAATTAAGAAAAAGTTACACATGCTATCCACGTGTTCAAAGATGCCGCTCATTTTCCGATGCAAAGAAATTTAAAACAAGAATAATTGTGCCCTTTGTGACCGAAAAATGTGTAGGAGCGAATGTCCTTAAGAGCGGGAGATTTAACTATTATTGGCATGATTATTTTGTATATATATATTAGTAAGACGACTAATTATTGTCGAGGATTTGGTTGCTGTTCGTATTACTCGGATGTTCGTAATGTCGAGCCATGGTGGCAAGACGAAAGTTGACTGACCACCAACTTATTTTCGAACATGGTTAAAACATTAGGTAATAGAGGAGACTGGTTATGAAAAACCGTCAAACAGCAAAGATGAAAACAACGTTGTTGCAGTTTAAGTCTTGAAAGGCTGCCTGACCGTGCAAAAACATTTTTTTTTTAGTCACAAATTGTGACTGAATAAATTAATGCAATGTTTCTATTGGTCAATAAGTTCAAAATGATAAGAATTCTGTTCAGCGTTGTGCACGGTCAAGTCTAAAAAAGCTAACAAAAACACATAACAAAGAAGTCTGTCGGGCTTCATAACCATTTCACTTAATTAACTTGGGTTAAAATTAGTTTCCTCTAAAAGAGCAGCAATTTTTTACTGTCAGCATCTTATTAACCTTCAGGGATGTCTTACGTGTAAGAGGAGCAATGTCCGGATTAAACTACAGGCAACTAAAATATCTCCCTCATTAAAATTTATAGAGGTGAAGCTTTTAATGCTGTATTAAGAGTTGTATTTGGGACGTTCGACTTTTTCTTCCTCATGCAATCAGTCCCATGCGTTGAACATATGTATGTTAAATGTTTACTTATTTCATTTTTTATGGCTTCCTTCAGGCTTTAGTTCACAAAAATATTTTAGAAACAAGATAATAAAGGGAAATGATTTTCGGAACTTAAAAAAGTGACCGCTTAAGGTGACTCGACCCAGTTATTTTGAGAGGGTACCATCCTACTTTGAAGCTCTCTGGTATCCCCACCTTCAAGTACTTTGATCGTGAGTCTAACATGTAGCACGGATAACATATAGACTAAAAATCTACAATATAGCATAAAATTTTTGGCAATCGAAGCAAATGTCTCGTGGTTAAAGTGCCATGCCTCTTTTGGGTCTGAGTCGAAATTCTGCTGTTGCGGGCATTTTTTCGTGAAAATCTCTCGGCTACATATAGTGCTCATTATTGCCCGCAAAAACGAGAAATTCAGCGGTTTGCAAATTAAGATCATAATTTATGTGAATTTTATAAGCAAACTTTACACGATTATACTAATAAACTATGAGATTTGTCCCTTTATTTTTGGGATCTTTATAACAGATGGGTCCTAGCAAGTCAGCAAAAAGCTTTAGGGCCTTGTAAATGCGCGCGATTTCGAGTAATGCAAACATATAGAAATTATAGTTTTAGCTATTTTGGACGCCCTTTTCCCCCAGAAACGCCTGATATTCAGGCTACTAATGCGCACTATAAGTAGCCCAGAGATTTTCACAAAAATATGCCGGCAACAGCAGAATTTCGACTCAGACCCAAAAGAGGCGTGGCACTATAACAACGTGACATTTACTCCGATCGCCCAAAATTTTATGCTATATTGTATCTATATCTTATCCATGCTATATGTTACACTTACGGTCAAAGTAAAGGTGGGCATACCAGAGAGCTTCAAAGTAGGATGGTACCCTCCCAAAATAACTGGGTCCAGTCCCCTTAATGCAGGTTCACATGTTTGACTGTTGCTGCATACTCCGATAGTACTCGGTGGATGTTATGAATTACTGTTTCTATTAATTTTATTTTGCCTATTAATTTTGTGTGATTAAATTGTATTCTGTATTTCGAGTCATTGCCCTAAATTCGAGGGAACGAACGTCAAGGCTTGGTGCGTTTATTGTAAATTGTTTTGCAAGTACGTTTTAGATGCTATTGTTTGAGAGGAATCAAATCAAAATTATTACACAGGAAGTCCCAGTATTTGTATGTAATATGAGAGTAGGAAATACTTCAAAGAAATAATATATTTGGACTTCCCTATAGTTAATATTTAATATAATAAAAGTTAATATCTGCCGAATCTAATGGCGTTTTACATCTTCACAGCAAGTACGCTAGTGTCGTTACAAAACGGAAACTTTGACAAATATTATTCACCGAAATGTCTTCATACGCGACCGACTAAATAGACTAATTGGACGTTTAGTTTTGTTTTGTTTGTGATTTCGATTATATAATGGATTATAGGTTTTAACATCGTATTGTATCACTGAAAAGTCCATCAGAGGGGAGTTCAATAACGTTCAAGTTCAAGCTTAATAAGGCATCGAAAGTATCATGTTACTTGTTATCCAGCAGAAACAACCTCAGATTTGGCTTCATTAAAATCACCAATGAGTTTTCAAAACGACAAGTGAACCATATCAGTGAGAACTGGCACTTCAAGTTTGCTGACTGTTTGCCAGAAGTTGTGCACGAGACTGGCAGGAGTGTGTTTGGGACGCTATCACTCCTTTCATAGGTTATTGCTTAAAGGAGCATTATAACATAGCTAGAATTTTCAAGTAATCAAATTTAATAGCGCGAGCGTGCTCCATATTCTTGTTGAGCGCGCTAATGACGTCAGCGAACTAACACCTCGAGAAAATTTTCTTAACACGAGTGACTTTTTATACGCGTTGGAAAAAGAGGAAACCTTAGCTTAAAATGGCCACAAGCCAACCGGTTGACGAGGAAGAGCTTCCTAATTTTTCTCTGGGGCTAGAATTTTTAAACCCCAAAAAGGGAGCAAGGGAAGTTTGGAGAGCACTCACCCAAACTTCCCGCGTGCTCAATATCTCGACATACGCACGCTGACGCATGAACTAATTGTTAAGTGTCATGAGAGTTATCAAACTTAAAACAGTGGGAACTGTCACCAAATTGAGCGATCAGCATATGCAAAACAAAACACGGATGGACAAATTTGAAGAACATTTTTTTGAAAACTTGTTAGCCTAACAGTTTTTCAAAGTCCGTTTTTGCTGTTTGTAACGTTTAATATAATGATTGGGAGACATATTTGTTTGAAATGAAGCTGTGATTTTGTCATTTGCCAGTGATTTTTCGCTAATGTTATGCATGACTGCGAAAAAAGACGTGTTGTTTAATAAAATGAACCAGATGGCAGTGATGTGACGGACACTCAGTTTCCATACCTGAAAATCGCCAATCGTTTTAGTACTTTCTAATCAGATTTTGTTTCAAAAAAAGTGTTATCCAATATTGTTATAAAAAACAATACACGATGTTTTAAATCAGCTTTGCAGTAGTCTTTGGACTTCTCGTTCTTGGTTCTTTATATTTTGGCTGATTATATCTCTTTCTAGAGATCCAACGTTAACAACTAGCAGGATCTTCGTCCACGGTTTTTGCAGTTGAATTAACCCTTTATTATCCAAAATAGACTTTTACGTTAAAAATATATTTTGCAATTACTTTTCGTGCTAAAATTTATCTCTTTAATGTGCTCTTTTCAAGTGGAATGCAAGTCTACTTCCGTTAACAGGAAGTTCTTGACAAGATAGGACTTCCCCCAATCATCTTGAACAGTATAAAACAATTGTTATCGTCCTGCATTTAAAGTCGGTAAGATCAACAGCAGGTGCGACACATCCTCGGAATCGTTTTATTCTCCGCGAAACGTAACTACAATGCTTAAATTACAGCCAATCTCTTCCCTCATAGACAGTATGACTAAAATTACAGTATCAGAGCTTGAGCCATTACAAAAGATTACACTTGGAGCCAACATAGTCGGCGACGGCGGAGAAATCTTCCAATCTCACGCCCACTACATCGCTGATAAACACGGTGAAGTTGATGTTGATCGTGATCCCTCCCTGGGAGGATCTTACAGCGGTGTTGAACCCATGGGATTGTTATGGAGCCTGAAACAGGCTCCAGAACAGAAAAAGGGTCTTCGCCTTTTCAAAAGAGATGTTACCAAACCGTATAACGGCGTCTTAAGCTGCTTTGATGGTCATGTAACTCCGCACCAAGAACAACCTGAGTTACAGCCACTATCAAGCACCACATTTCAGAGGTGGTACATGGCAGATAAAGTGAAAAGAATTCCTGTAAGAGAAGGACGAATCCGAGGAACGCTCTTTCTTCCTCCTGGTGAAGGACCTTTTCCTGGTAGGTATTCATTTATTATCCACAGTTTCGTAATCGCAGTACTTGTGTGCCCGACTGGTTTTCTAGAAGCAGGCAGCCATTAGACACCTTTAAGGGGGGCCATAATTTGTGAGCCTTAAATCTTATGTTGAATATTAGTTTAAAATAATAATTTGTTCTTACTTTAGTTAAATTAAGTAATAATGAAAAAAAAATTAAATTAGCGATGATTCAAGAAGTAGTTGCTAGTTAGAAATCCAAATGTTCAATTCACTTTGCTGTCGCGTTTCTCGATGACACAACCGCTAGTATTTTTTTTTCTTATTTCTGTACAGTTTAAAAGAATTACTTATGGTTTAAAAATGAAGAAAGATATAAGACGTTAATTTCAGGGATGACAGATTTTGCTGATTTTTTTACTCAAGACATTTCTTGCTGGCAAACATTAAAATGTAAAATCTGCTCAAAACATGACGCACTGGAGGTTTTGGCGATCATTTATTAATAAAATCACAGGGTGCTGTCTTCTATTCTTTCCGCACACTTGGACACAAAGTCAAGATTTCCCAATTTGTCACAACTGTGGCTTAAAGCATTACCGTAAAGCTCGATTTACCAAATAAAAACAACCCTTCTAAACTTCCATCATTTTACGGTGTCTCTTTAAAGATTTATCCAAATCGCTTCTAAAACAGCCGAAACTGAATATAAACGTTTTAAGAGATGTAGCGCAAGCAAAATTTTGCCTTGTGAATTTATTCATAGATTGGTGTTCCCCGCGGCCTTAAGTACACGCATTCGCCGCGCATTCGCATTTGCCTTCTGGTTCGTCCCGTGACCTTATTACAGTTTTTACCATTTCTTGCATACTTATAGTCGTGGCTTTTTCTAACACTAATTTAAGCTAGTAACGTTTCCGTTCCAGAGAATGTTTCAATCATGGTGGTATGTAGATTCATTGGAAACAATTAGCATAACGTCAAAACAATGATTATCGCAAGGTAGATTTTTTTGGCCTATTCGTAACGTAAAGCTACAATCATGGACAAAAGTCTTGGGACAGTTGCACAGCTCGAACGCTTTTTAACACACGCGAAATTGTATCCGCGCGCTACTAACACTGTACATATCTCTACCCCTACCCCCACCCCACGGAGTGTGTTGAAACCGTCAAAGCATAGCATATCAATAACCTACAATATTAAAAAAAAAGTCAACGTTTGACACATTATTCCAAACATCACAAAGATTACATTATGAATTTTTTAAAGACTTCACAGAGCCGTCAAGATATATCGGAAAGCGTTAAAAATCAAGATTTTGCATAAAGTTGCACTTGGAATGGCGTTTAGAGAAAACGTATGTTTACAAAATGGCAAAAATGGAAACGCACCAAAATTTCCCAGCATGGAAATAGCGATAATGAGAAGCACGGTGATGCTACTTTAAAGTAATATGGGTTGTTTGCAATTTGCTATTCGTTCATTTATCATAACTATTGAATATATAAGGTTTGAAATTTATTTGCGTTTAATATGAATTCAAACATACACAATTTTTTTTTATTCTCACTGAGGTTATTTGCCAAACTCCACTATATAATTTCCTGATGTTGGATTTTCTACGGCAGGGCTAGCTAGATGTCGCAAAATTCGTGTTTAACTGATTTCAAAGATCTTTGTTTATAGTTGTCATGGTAAGATCGATTTACCTTGCAAATTCATTTTGACAAACTTCAATCTAACGTTAGAGAGTGGTGAAAATTTTGTGGCGACCGGACAAGAATGAAATCGCTGTAAAGGCGATTGAAAAATATCGGTATGGTCTCCGAAAAATTGTATCGAGACACTTTAACTTTTCGATAATGAAACAGCGAGGGCAAAAAAAAAAGCAAGTTTCGTTTATTTTCCAGGTGTGATAGACTTGCTTGGAGCCACGGGCGGATTAGTGGAATTCAAAGCTGCCCTACTGGCGTCTCATGGATTTGCTGCTCTCGCATTGGCTTATATAGGTAATGATGATTTACCAGCCTTTCCACCGTACCACGAGATGGAGTACTTTGAAGATGCAGCTAATTGGCTGAGCAGTCACCCTAAGGTCTTACCGCATGGGATTGGTATTCACGCCATCTGCTATGGAGCAATGATTGCTCTATTTATGGCAAACCTTCAAATGAAACCTGTCAAAGCCATTGCTGCCATTTCTCCTCTCATACATGTGTACCCCACAGCCTTTAAGTACAAAGGAAGTTTCATTTCAAAGGTAGCCCACTTTGATCAAAGTAAAAAAGTACTGGTGAAAGATGGAAGCATCTGTCGTAATGTTTTTCCAATAGCCACCAATTCAAATATTCCAGAGTCAAAGTACCCCTACCTTGCACCTGTTGAAAATCTTTCCTGTCCGCTCCTTCTTGTTTATGGAACTGACGACCTGAATGTTGATGCCACTTTTTCAGTAAATCTGATACGAGATCGCTTAAGGAAGCATGGCAAAGAAAACCAGTATTCCGTCTTGCGCTATCCTGGTGCCGGGCATCTCATTGAGCCACCTTACACACCGCACTTTTATGCCACCTACGCAAAACGTGCAGGAGCAGTGTCAGGCGACCACCACATAGTGTGGGGAGGGGAGACAAAGTGTCACGCTAGAGCACAAGAGGACGCTTGGCCAGAGATTATTAGATTCCTGAGAAATAACATCAGTTTGCAGAAACCGGAAACGGGCTTTGAGGAAGTCTACGCTTCCGGGAGCCTTCGGTAGTGTTTGAAACTGCACGTACTTTGTTCTTTTTGGTTTTCCTCTATCTGCCACTTCCTATTCACAAATTTTGGGTGGCGACCTTTTTCTGAAAGAAAAAAAAACGATCCACTTGCAAGGATCTCTGCATCTAATCTGCATAATAAGAAGGTTGCGCAAACGAGCCACTTCCGAAAGCGAAAACAAACCAAACGCAGATTATGAAGGTTTATTTTGATTCTGTCCACACCTCTCCATCCAACAAAAGCCTGGTTACCTTGAGGTCTTGAAATGCGTGTTTTTCGTGTTGTTCGGTTTTGCTGTAAGCATATCTTTTAGAACATAAGCTGTTATCATATCTTTTTTTATGCAAAAAAGAAACACATCAGCCTTTCGTGAAAATTAATATTTGTTTCTGAGAAGATTTTCTAAGATAGTTCTGTTTCTAACCATTTCGGGTTGCTTGCTTGGACACATTTCTAGTAACCAAACGTTGCGGAAACTACTAATTGGCTCCTGCCTTTGGTTAACGGGTTACCGTTAATTTGAGGGTTTTTCGACGGTGCATGCACAGATCATGAACGAACTAAATCTGAATTTTAGAACTAGTTCGTTCATGGTCTGTACAGGCACGGTTTGACGGTTTGCAAACAGATCAGAATAAAAGAGAGTTAGACACCAACGATGTTTTTAGGCGTTACTTTGGCTAATCCGTAAGATTAGCCGAAGAGGTACTAATAGTCCCTATAATGGTCTGTACGGGGAAACTCTGCCGAAAAGAGGTTACGTAACTTTGTCTTAAAGGTCTCGCAAAGGGCCTAACAAAGGTCTAAGAATTTCATTTTATGGCGTAAAAGACGGTGCATTTACACAGCAGGTATAAGGCTTGTAGCGTTCTAAATTAGTTAGGTATGCGAAAGGAGTACCATCTGTCAATAGAAGGTATATAAAAGGGGTAGCAAATGCTAATCAAAGGGTCACAAAGAAGGGGTTGGAATTCGAGGCGGAGCTTCCCGGTATAAAACTTTGCTGAGTGCCCCCTCCCCCTGGAGATAATAGTATTTATCATTTATATTGCGCAAATTAACATGAAAATATGACCAAATGCGCATAGTACCCCAGGGAGGTGGGGTAACCCGCGTGTCCATATAATCTCTCATTTTAATTTGATCATGTTTACATGATAGGTGGGGTGACCCGCCACATGTTACCTCGGCACCTATATGGGGTCCCCCACCTTCATGTAAACAGGCCCTAAGATCACTCATGGTCAACTGGTGATGTAAAACACAAGGAGTTATTTGAGTTCGGCGAGGGAAAGGAATTTGGAGCTGTTTTCGAAGGGGCTGGCGAGTTTTTCCTGCCTTTCTATCTGTTACTTCACCGTACAATCAAGTAATGTCATACCAGTCAAATCGAGTTTAATCGAGTTTCCTAGAAAAATGGAAATAAACAACAGGTAACATTTTTTGGAAGGAGGTGCGAAATTTATTGTTCCAAAGTTTGATTACCTTTTTCCATAAAATAAAGGTTATGATTCTCATTTTTATTGACTACACTTGAGGGCGAATATATGGACATTTTAAAATTTGAAACCGCCTACGCGTAGAGGAAAGTATTCCTGAGTTGAATTGTTTTCATAATATTTCCCTGATTTTTAATAACGTTGTGTTTGAAAGTTAAGCTAACTTGAAGTCGGCACTACCCATGCCAAAGTCGAAATAACTTATTTTGATCAATTTAGTTCGGCACACAGCTGGGCCTATTAAACTTGAAATGGCTTCGTGAGTGTCATTGGAGACTGCCAGTCGACGGAACTCCGACAACATTGTCCTCGGCTTATCTTAACTAGAAGACACCTAGTCTCTCTAGCAAGGACGACGAGGATTATTTTAGCTATGCGCTTGTTTGTCACCGCAGTTTGTGTTTTGTTTCTAATCAAGTTATTAACTAGCTAAGTCCTAGAGTCTTTATTTTTTTGCCGTCTTCCTCTTTTCTTTTTCTAAAACATTCGAATACATGTTTTGCTATTAGTTTTTGTATTTTAGCATTTCTGCTGGGGGGGGGGGGTTATAAGAAACATGAATATTTTGTTCGGTGTCATTCTTCTTATACTTATTCTATATTCTTTTTCCAAATAATCTAGTAACGAACATCTTTCTCCCTGGTGAGCAGGGCATATACCTAGATATTCGTCCTCCATTTCTATTTTACAAATTGGGCAAATTCAACGCTGCCTCCATTTTTTTTGGGGGGGGGAGGGGGGTGCACGGTCTACTAAGGCACCGTACACCGTGTGTCCAGTCCTAGCAAGAGATGTTGCTCTTACTTCTGGATCCCCCTGCGCTGATCAGAACCCTGGGACCTATCGGACCAGGAGTGGGCGCGCAGTGATTAGACCTGCTCGGTTTACAGCACGGTTCCCCCCACTTTTTTTAGTCAGATTATGAGAGTGCCTGTTTGGAGCTACCGACGTAAAACAAGGACTCTTTAATTTTAGCTTTTAACTTAACTTCTCAGTTGATCATGATCAAACTAATTTCTTTTTTGTATTACTATAATCTAAAGTAATCTGTCGGTGGACTGATGAACCACTCACGGACTAAGGATAACGTTCATGGGCCGAGACGGAAGCATACATATCCCCCATTAATCTAGCATCCTCGGCTCTTACAACTAAACTTCTGATGATGCACACGCTTTATTTCTGCGATGATGTTGGTGAATTTTGATATTTTAAACAAATAAACCTCTTTTTAAAACGAGGAAGCAACTTTAGTGCATGGAAGGAATTAATAAACTTAGTAATAATTAAGCGATACTAAAATTCTGGTGTCCAGAGGGAAAGAGGAATTAAGGAAAAGTTACACGCGCAATCCACGTGTTCAAAGATGACACTAATTTTCCGATGTAGAGAAATTTAAAACAGGAATAATTGTGCCCTTTGTGACCGAAAAATGTGTAGTAGCGAATATCCTTGAGAGCGGGAGATTTTAATATTATTGACATTATTATTTTGCATATACATACGTTAAGACGACTACATAATTATTGTCGAGGATTTGGTTGCTCTTCGTTTTTCTCGGATGTTCGTAATGTGGGCCATGTTGGCAACACGAAATTCAATTCAATTCAATTCTTTATTCACACTATACAAGATATTTACATAAGTGTACATGGTAGGAAAATAAAGTAGCTACAAATAATAATTAACTAAAAGATATTAAGTTCATTTGTGTACGGTGTCCAAAGTAGCAAGAGCTTTCTTGTTGGACACCGTCATATTGAAATAATTGGCAGCAGTAAGGAGAGGAATAAAATCTCAAAAATAATATCAGTGATAAAACATATGAGCAAGGTCAGATTTGGTTGGTTAGAAGACAGGACTTCCATTCTTTCTTAAACTTATGATATGGCAGACACTTGAGACCAGGCGGTACAGTCTCGCAGATTTTTGGAGCGGAGAATTTAAAGGACGAGAATTTAAATGGTTGTGTATACGCGATGCTGGAGTCAGGACATCAAGGAAAATATCTGGAATGCTATCAGTCTCATTTCTCATTCTATGTATAAAGCAACATATTTTTAATTTATATATATTATCTAATTTAAGGATTGTTAGAAGTTTGAAATAGGGAGCAGCACTCTCTCTAGGATGTACAAAGAAGATGGTGCGGAGACATTTATTATGTTTAATACGAAGACAATCTAATCTGGTTTTGCTGGCACAGCCCCAAGCAAGAATACCGTAACTCAAATAGGGATATATTAAAGCATAATAAATTTGTTTCAGTATATTCAGATGTATGTAATATCTTAGTTTTGAAAGGACTCCTAAATTTTTAGCTAATTTGTTATTTACATGTTGTATCTGTGGTTGCCAATTGAGATGTTTGTCTATATAAACTCCCAAGTACTTTATGTAATCTTTCTGTTCAATACCAGTGATATTTATCTTTGGGTGGCATCTAGATGATGAGACTAACATGTAATTGGTCTTTGCAGTGTTAATAGATAACTTATTTAGAGCACAGTAGTTATAAATTTGTTTAAGCTCTTGATTCATTACGGATTCAAGCTGTTGTAAGTTGTCGCTAGAGTAAAATAAATTGGTGTCATCAGCAAAGCTCCGCACCGAAAGTTTGTCGACACAGTTTGGTAAGTCGTTCACATGAGCAAAAATAAAAGAGGACCTAGAGTCGAGTCTTGGGGTATACCGCAGGTAATATTTTCATAGCTAGATTTAGTAGAGTCAATTTTAACATATTGTCTTCGATTGTGCAAATAACTTTCAAACCAATTATGTGGTGTACCCCGAATTCCATACAGATATAGTTTAGAGAGCAGTATTTCATGATTTACTGTGTCAAATGCCTTTGATAGGTCGAGAAATAAACTGATATTTGTACAAGATTTGATGTTTATCTATGAACGAATATAACTGATTATAGACTAGACGCTCGAGCACTTTACTAAAAGGTGAGAGAGTTGCTATGGGCCGATAGTTGCTAGGGTCTGTAGCATCACCACCCTTATACACTGGGGAAACTTGTGAGACTTTTAAATATCAGGAACGATTCCAGTTTCAATAGACTGGTTATAGATATATGTTAAAGGTATTGACTTCAGGTTGTTTTTACATAGGTTAAAGTGTTGTGAAAAGTAGTTCTTTTTGCAAATGTTCTTAAGCCAATTCAGTTTGTTAGCATACTTTTTATATTCTGTCACCGTAATTGGATTGTTAGAAAGAAAGTGTGTCTTGTATAATTTATACTTAGTTTTGATTGATTTAAGAATACCATTAGTTATCCACGGTTTAGTACATAATTTCTGTTTCTTTTGGGATAATTGCCTAATTGGTGCATGTTTATCTGCAATTGATTTTATCAGGTCAGTTATTTTAGTAGCTGTCTTATGCAGATCATTATTATAGATAGCATTCCAGTTGACTGCATTGATATCCTGTAAGTAAGATTCTTGATCAAAATTGCTGTAATCTCGATAATACTTAATAGGGTTGTGTTTCTTTACTGGTATATTTGTAACACAGACAACTGGGAGGTGATCAGAGATATCCACCATTACAATCCCAGAGACAATTTTGGATGTACTGTTGGTATAGATATGATCAATTAAAGTAGCTGAATGATAGGTCAGACGTGTTGGTTTAGTAATAATTGGTAATAAATTATTGGAATACAGCATGTCAAGGTAAGCCTCTGTAGGTGGGTGACTCACATTTAAAAAAGTCTATATTCATATCACCAAGGATATACAATTGGTACTTGTTTGGGTTAAATAGTTTCATTGTTTCGTCAAGTTTCCCATTAAATTCATCAATATTCGCATCTGGATGTTTGTAGATACAGCCAACCAAGATGGGTTTTTGGTTTTTGGGAGTAGCTATTTCAACCCAAACAGATTCCACAAGAGGCATATCCAAAGTTATATCTGACCTTGGAAATGAGGTTAAAGCTTTACTGACATAAAGAGCAACCCCTCCCGCTGGGGTGGGAGAATCAGCTTGGTAGATGTTATAGTTAATCAACTCAGTATTAAAGTGGTGTTTGCATTTAGCCTGGTTTGAGAAACTCCTAATACATCAGGCTGTTCACTTAAAGAATATAGCATATCTTCAAGCAAGCCAATATTTTTTGACAGGCTCCTAATATTACAAAGAAGAAATGAGAAGGATTTCGCTCCTGATTTACTTAGAACCTTGTTCAAACTAGAAATATCACAGTAATCAGATTGAGGGTTAATTAATAAATGATCAGGGTCAGCATCATCAGATTTATCAGGGTTGGGTCGCAAATTATATAAATCTAAATCTTTTAAATTATCTATCTGCAAGTGACAGGATCCATCTAGAATATGAAATTCTCTGTCATCCAGGTCATGAAAAAAAAATTACGAGTTATTGCTTATCTGTTCGATGTAGTCTTCAAATTCCTCATGTGTAACAAAAGATTTGGTTTGTGAAGAATCTTGAGCCTTCAGCATGATCTTCCCATTTGCAGTCCATAGGTATTTCTAGTGGTTCTTTCGCTTGAAGTCATTGATACGGCCAAAGAGTTGTTTGCGATAACCTGTGAGAGATTCACTGATGTGGATTTTACTGTTGCTTGTAGCAGCGAGACCCATTGCGGCTTGTACGGACGCAAGTTGCTAATATTCTTTCCAATTAGATTCCTGCGTTTCTTGTAAATTTCTTTTCTTTTATCTCTATGTACAAACTTGACAATCAAATGATCCTTCACATTCTTGGTGTCCGGAAGCCGGTGAGCTGCTGCTAGGTGAGCGTCTTCACATTTACATCGATTAAAGTACCAATCTCTTTGATAAGCTGCTTTAGATTTTCCTCCGGCAGTATTGGAATGCCCGTTATTTCCAGACAGTCTCTTCGAGAGTATTATTGGACTTCGTCGATTGCACATTCAATTCTGTAGACTGCCTGCTCCACACGGTTAGCTCGCTCGGCCAAGCTGTCGGCGATCTTTGTCAGCTCAGCATCCTTTTTACCCAGCGTTTTTGTCGTTTGGTTCAATGACTTGAGCGTTTTTAGAACAGACTCGCACTTTTCCGATATAAAGGACTGAGATTTCCCTATCCCGTCAACACGTGCTGTCAAGGTCTTAATGCTTGTTCTGAGTGCTTCGAGTTCGCTTTTCAATTCACGCTTAATACCCTGCAAAAATTCTTCGTTCCAAATTTTCCGTAAGTCTTTAACATTCAGATAACCTTTCGCATCCATCACTATGAATTAACTCGGAAATTAAGTGGTTATGATAGGTTCAATTCACTTTCATGTTCACCACCAATTCGCCATGCTGCCGCCATTCACCGATATCAAACTGACCACCAAGTTATTTTCGGACATGGTTCAAACATAGGTAATAGAGGAGACTGGTTATAAAAAACCGGCAAACAGCAAAGACGAAACCAACGGTGCTGCATTTTAAGTCTTGAAAGCTGCCTGACCGTGCAAAATCTTTTTTTTTTTTTGTTCACAAATTGTGACTGAATAAATTAATGCAATGTTTATATTGGTCAGTAAGTTTAAAGTGATAAGAATGCTATTCAGCGTTGTGCAGGGTCAAGTCTAAAAAAGCTAACAAAAACATATAACAAAGAAGTCTGTCGGGCTTCATAACCATTTCACTTAATTAACTTTGGTTAAAATTAGTTTCCTCTAAAAGAGGAGCAAATTTTTACTGTCAGCATCTTATTAACCTTCAGGGATGTCTTACGTGTAAGAGGAGTAATGTCCGGATTAAACTACAGGCAGCTAAAATATCTCTCACATTAAAATTTATAGAGCTGAAGCCTTTAATGCTGTGTTAAGAGTTGTATTTGGAACGTTCGACTTTTTCTTCCTCATGCAATCAGTCCCATGCATGCGTTCATTGAACATATGTATGTTAAATGTTTACTTACTTAATTTTTTATGGTCCCTTGAGGTTTTTCCTGTAGAGCTAATTTGTATTCAACTTTGGGCTTGTGAACTCGCATAATTACCTAACTAATGACGCGTGAAACGTTGAGACTTCAATAGTTTTTCATTTCCTCGAGATAGAAAGGAGAAAACAGTTCTGTAATAGTCAGACAAACTTGAAATAAAGCGCTTTCAGCTCCCCTTTGTGTATGTCTTGTTTATATATATCCGAGTTTTAGCGCTAAATAAGATATAGGAAGCTGTTTCTCGCGTTGCTAGGTGATTGCTCTTATTTTCCCTTTAATTAAGTTACTTACCGGGCAAGTCTAGGCAAGCCTATTGTTCCTATTGTAGTAGAGAAACACTCATTAGTAAACCTATACCGAATTAGTATGCAGGGCGACACTTAATTAGTATGCAGGAAATCCAAATTAGTATGCGGGAAGGCAGTGAGCAGGCTTTAATGCCGTTCAAACAATAAAAATACGGCAACCAACCAGAATGCTTCGTCAAACGAGACAGCCAATGAGCGTCTTTCTAATTCCGGTCAACCAATCAAAACAACTATGACATCATAGTACCCCGGAATACATATGACATCATCTTCCGAAAATAACTAAAACCTGTCAAACCGGTTATACCAACCATGACCGCCAAAAGATAAAAATAGAACATGACATCATTGATAAACCCGTCAAACTGGATATACTTAATGAGATTCCACCGCAAGTAAATGAGATTCCTGCGCATTTTATTCATGAGATCAAGACGAAAGGTTATGACGTCATTGGCGTTAATGTATTCCTCCGCACTCTAATGAGAATCCTCCGCAAAAAAGAGGTTAATTCGGTGCACCCTATACTACTCAGGATAATAAAGAGAAATTATTTTCGGAACTTGACCGCTTGATGCAGGTCCACATGTTTGCCTGTTGCTGCATACTCCGATAGTGCTCGGTGGATGTTATGAATTACTGTTTTTATTTAAATTAAAATTTTGTGTGATTAAATTGCATTCTGTATTTCGAGCCATTGTCCTAAATTGGAGGGAACGAACGTCAAGGCTTGGTGAGTTTATTGTAAATTGTTTTGCCAGTACGTTCTAGATGCTATTGTTTGAGAGGCATCAAATTAAAACTATTATACAGGAAGTCCTAGTATTTGTATGTAACACGAGAGTAGAAAATACTTCAAAGAAATAATATATTTGGACTTCGATATAGTTAATATTTAATAATATAATATATTTTATAAGTTAGCAACCAATATCTGCCGAATCTAATGGCGTTTTACATCACAGTAAGTAAGTCGTGTCGTTACCTCCAGGAAAGACATCATGTTAGTTAATTGTTAATCAGAGTAAAGTATCGGCACATATTTATGTAATGTAAAACAAAACGAAGGCAACTGCTATCGTACGTGATGGAGGTTTGACAAACTTCTAGTTTTTAAGCTGTAGAACTTAAAAGTTCTGCATCAGTTTGTCATAATAAGTGCTCAAATATGCGTAACAATGTCTCTATTTGAAACAGCTGCGCGTCAGTGGTCATTTCAGTACAGGGTTTTTAAATTTTTGGAACCAGATAAAGAGCTCAAACTAAATAAGAATTCTACAGATTTAAAACGGAAACTTTGACAAATATTATTCACCGAAATTTCTTGATTCGTGAGTGACTAAATAGATATTAGACATTTTGTTTTGTTTTGGTTGTGTTTTCGATTATATAATGCATTGTAGATTTTAAAATCGTATTGTATCACTGAAACGTCCATCAGAGGGGTGTTCAATAACGTTCAAGTTCAAGCGTAATAAGGCATCACAAGTATCATGTTACTTGTTATTTAGCAGAAACTATCTCAGATTCGGCTTCATTAAATTCACCAATGAGTTTTCAAAACGATAAGTGAACCATATCAATGAGAACTGGCACTTCAAGTTTGCTGTCTGTTTGCCAGACGTTGTGCACGAGACTGGCAGGAGTGTATTTGGGACGCTATCACTTCTTTCATATGTTACTGCTTAAAGGAGCAGTGTCATGAGAGTTATCAAACTTCAGACAGGTGGAACTGTCACCAAATTGAGTGAACAGCATATACAAAACAAGACACGGATGGACAAATTTGAAGAAGATTAAAACGGATTGCAAAAGCGGTTTTTGACAACTTGTTACCCTAACAGTTTTTTAAAGTCCGTTTTTGCTGTTTGTAACCTTTAATATAATGATCGAGTGACATATTTGTTTGAAATGAAGCTGTGATTTTGTGATGTGCCAGTGATTTTTTCGCTAATGTTATGTCTGACTGCAAAAAAAGACGTCACAGTCCAGACAACAGTGATGTCACAGACACTCAGTTTCCTCACCTCAAAATCGCCAATTGTTTTAGTACTTTCTTATCAGATTTTCTTTCAAAAATAGTGTTATCCAAAATAGACTTTTAAGTTAAAAATATATTTTGCAATTAATTTTCGCGCTAAAATTTAACTCTTCATCTTGGTCTTTTCGCTGGGCAATGCAAGTTTACTTCCGTAAACAGGACGTTCCTGAGAAAATATGACTTCCTCCAATGATCTTGAACAGTATAAAACCATTTTTATCGTCCTGTGTTTACAGTCCGAAATATCAACAGCAGGTGCGACACATGCTCGGAATCGTTTTATCCTAAGCGGAACGTAACTACAATGCTTAAATTACGGCCAATCTCTTCCCTTGTAGACAGTATGACTAAAATTATAGTGGCAGGGCTTAAGCCATTACAAACTCGGGTGAATTAAGGAATGGGTCCTCGTTACATGCGGGGTTTTATGACTTGATCTTGTTTTTTCCAGTATCTTCCTTTATTTTAATCTTAGACCACTGTGTTTAAGACCAGAACCAATTTGGACCTTAAACACTCCTTTTTTTAAGATCACGTGACCAGCCACGCCCATAATTATGCAAAATTTGGACTTTGCAGATTACACCAGTTTACTGAATGTGACCACAATCGTTTTTCCTTCCATGATATTTTATTTACAGTCAAATAAGCTAATTTAATCGGGGATTTGTGAAATGATCCATTCCTTCGTAATTATTAGATATTTTTCTCTCGTCCCAGTCTCCCTCTTAACAAGAAACGTTATAGTTTACAAAACGTAGATAATTTAAGAAAACCCCGATTAATTCCATAAACTTTGTGTCAATAGTCATTGATAAAAAGTGAACTAAATTACAAGTGTTATTTATAAAGTGGTGTAAATTTGGATTGAAATAAAAAGTCAAAAATGGGTGTGACAAGTCACGTGACACAGATAATACATTAATAATAATAAAAAATGAATGCTTATGGGGAGTAGATATTGAATTTAAAAAAAATAATGCGAAAGGTAAAAGCCCCACTAAAACAGACCACCCCCCTCCAAATTTGCATTGCCCCATTCCTTAATTCACCGGAGAAAGATTACACTTGGAGCCAACATAGTCGGCGACGGCGGAGAAATCTTCCAATCTCACGCCCACTACATCGTTGATAAGCACGGTGAAGTTGATGTTGATCGTGATCCCTCCCTGGGAGGATCTTACAGCGGTGTTGAACCCATGGGATTGTTATGGAGCATGAAACAGGCTCCAGAACAGAAAAAGGGTCTTCGATGATGTTACTAAACCGTATAACGGCGTCTTAAGCTGCTTTGATGGTCATGTAACTCCGCACCAAGAACAACCTGAGTTGCAGCCACTATCAAGCACCACATTTCAGAGGTGGTACATGGCAGATGGAGTGAAAAGAATTCCTGTAAGAGAAGGACGAATCCGAGGAACGCTCTTTCTTCCTCCTGGTGAAGGACCTTTTCCTGGTAGGTATTCATTTATTATCCACAGTTTCGTAATCGCAGAACTAGCGTGCTCGACTGGTTTTCTAGAAGCAGGCAGCCATTAGACACCTTTAAGGGGGGCCATAATTTGTGAGCCTTAAATCTTATGTTGAATATTAATTTAAAATAATAATTTGTTCTTACTTTAGTTAAATTAAGTAATAATGAAAAAAAATTAAATTAGCGATGATTCAAGAAGCAGTTGCTAGTAAGAAATCCAAATGTCCAATTCACTTTACTGTCGCGTTTCTCGATGACACAACCGCTAGTATTTGTTTTTTCTTATTTCTGTACAGTTTAAAAGAATTACTTATGGTTTAAAAATGTAAAAAGATATAAGACGTTAATTTCAGGGATGACAGATTTTGCTGATTTTTTTACTCAAGACATTTCTTGCTGGCAAACATTAAAATGTAAAATCTGCTCAAAACATGACGCACTGGAGGTTTTGGCGATCATTTATTAATAAAATCACAGGGTGCTGTCTTCTATTCTTTCCGCACACTTGGACACAAAGTCACGATTTCCCAATTTGTCACAACTGTGGCTTAAAGCATTACCGTAAAGCTCGATTTACCAAATAAAAACAACCCTTCTAAACTTCCATCATTTTACGGTGTCTCTTTAAAGATTTATCCAAATCGCTTCTAAAACAGCCGAAACTGAATATAAACGTTTTAAGAGATGTAGCGCAAGCAAAATTTTGCCTTGTGAATTTATTCATAGATTGGTGTTCCCTGCGGCCTTAAGTACACGCATTCGCCGCGCATTCGCATTTGCCTTCTGGTTCGTCCCGTGACCTTATTACAGTTTTTACCATTTCTTGCATACCTATAGTCATGGCTTTTTCTAACAATAATTTAAGCTAGTAACGTTTCCGTTCCAGAGAATTTTTCAATCATGGTGGTATGTAGATTCATTGGAAACAATTAGCATAACGTCAAAACAATGATTATCGCAAGGTAGATTTTTTTGGCCTATTCGTAACGTAAAGCTACAATCATGGACAAAAGTCTTGGGACAGTTGCACAGCTCGAACGCTTTTTAACACACGCGAAATTGTATCCGCGTTACTAACACTGTACATATCTCTACCCCTACCCCCACCCCACGGAGTGTGTTGAAACCGTCAAAGCAAAGCATATCAATAACCTACAATATTAAAAAAAAAGTCAATGTTTGACACATTATTCCGAACATCACAAAGATTACATTGTGAGTTTTTTAAAGACTTCACAGAGCCGTCAAGATATATCGGAAAGCGTTAAAAATCAAGATTTTGCATAAAGTTGCACTTGGAATGGCGTTTAGAGAAAACGTATGTTTACAAAATGGCAAAAATGGAAACGCACCAAAATTTCCCAGCATGGAAATAGTGATAATGAGAAGCACGGTGATGCTACTTTAAAGTAATATGGGTTGTTTGGAATTTGCTATTCGTTCATTTATCATGACTATTGAATATATAAGGTTTGGAATTTATTTGCGTTTAATATGAATTCAAACATACAGATTTTTTTTTCTCACTAAGGTTATTTGCCAAACTCCACTATATAAGTTCCTGATGTTGGATTTTCCACGGCAGGGCTAGCTAGATGTCGCAAAATTCGTGTTTAACTGATTTCAAAGATCTTTGTTTATCGTTGTCATGGTAAGATCGATTTACCTTGCAAATTCATTTTGACAAACTTCAATCTAAGGTTAGAGAGTGGTGAAATTTTTTTTGCGACCGGACAAGAATGAAATCGCTTTAAAGGCGATTGAAAAATATCGGTATGGTCTCCGAAAAATTGTATCGAGACACTTGAACTTTACGATAATGAAACAGCGAAGGCAAAAAAAAAAAGCATGTTTTGTTTATTTTCCAGGTGTGATAGACTTGCTTGGAGCCGCGGGCGGATTAGTGGAATTCAAAGCTGCCCTACTGGCGTCTCATGGATTTGCTGCTCTCGCATTGGCTTATATAGGTTATGATGATTTACCAGCCTTTCCACCGTACCACGAGATGGAGTACTTTGAAGATGCAGCTAATTGGCTGAGCAGTCACCCTAAGGTCTTACCGCATGGGATTGGTATTCACGCCATCTGCTATGGAGCAATGATTGCTCTATTTATGGCAAACCTTCAAATGAAACCTGTCAAAGCCATTGCTGCCATTTCTCCTCCCATACATGTGTACCCCACAGCCTTTAAGTACAAAGGAAGTTAGCCCACTTTGATCAAAGTAAAAAAGTACAGATGAAAGATGGAAGCCTCTGTCGTAATGTTTTTCCAACAGCCACCAATTCAAATATTCCAGAGTCAAAGTACCCCTACCTTGCACCTGTTGAAAATCTTTCCTGTCCGCTCCTTCTTGTTTATGGAACTGACGACCTAAATGTTGATGCCACTTTTTCAGTAAATCTGATACGAGATCGCTTAAGGAAGCAGGGCAAAGAAAACCTGTATTCCGTCTTGCGCTATCCTGGTGCCGGGCATCTCATTGAGCCACCTTACACACCGCACTTTTATGCCACCTACGCAAAACGTGCAGGAGCAGTGTCAGGCGACCACCACATAGTGTGGAGAGGGGAGACAAAGTGTCACGCTAAAGCACAAGAGGGCGCTTGGCCAGAGATCATTGGATTCCTGAGAAATAACATCAGTTTGCAGAAACCGGAAACGGGCTTTGAGGAAGTCTAGGCTTCCGGGAGGCTTCGGTAGTGTTTGAAACTGTACGTACTTTGTTCTTTTTGGTTTTCCTCGATCTGTCATTTCCTATTCACAAATTTTTGGTGGCGACCTTTTTCTGAAAAAACGATCCACTTGCAACGATCTCTGCATCTAAACTGTATAATAAGTACTTTGCGCAAACGAGCCACTTCCGAAAGCGAAAACAAAGCAATCGCAGATTATGAAGGTTTATTTTGATTCTGTCCAGACCTCCCCATCCAACAAAAGCCTGGTTACCTTGTTTGAGGTCTTGAAATGCGTGTTTTTCGTGTTGTTCGGTTTTGCTGTAAGCATATCTTTTAGAACATAAGCTGTAAGCATATCTTTTTTTATGCAAAAAAGAAACACATCAGCCTTTCGTGAAAATTAATATTTGTTTCTGAGAAGATTTTCTGTGGTAGCTCTGTTTCTAACCATGTTGGGTTACTTGCTTGGGTACATTTCTAGTAACCAAACGTTGCGGAAACTACTAATTGTCTCCTGCCTTTGTTTAACGGGTAACCGTTAATTTTGAGGTCTTTCGACGGTGCATGCACAGATCATGAACGAACTAAATCTGAATTTTAGAACAAGTTTGTTCATGATCTGTACAGGCACTGTCGATGTGAAGAGAAGAGAAACAAGTTTCATTCGTGATCAGATTAAACACGTTTCATGAAAGTATAAAGTATATACCTATAAAGGCATTAGTTAAGAGGACAAAGGCTTTATTTGACGGTTTGCAAACAGAATGAAAGAGAGTTAGACACCAACGATGTTTTTAGGCGTTACTTTGGCTAATCCGTGAGATTAGCCGAGGAGGTACTTAGTCCCTATAATGGTCTATACGGGGAAACTCGGCCCGAAAGGGGTTACGTACCTTTGTCTTTGCGGTCTCGGAATCTAATAAAAGTCTAAGAACTTCATTTTATGGCGTAAAAGACGGTGCATTTACACAGCAGGTATATGGCTTGCAGCGTTCTAAATTAGTTAGGTATGCGAAAGGAGTACCATCTGCCAATAGAAGGTATATAAAAGGGGTACCTTTTTCTGTAACAAATGCTAATTAAAGGGTCACAAAGAAGGGGTTCGAATTCGAGGCGGGGCTTCCCCGTATAAAACTTTGCTGAGTGCCCCCTCCCCCTGGAGATAATAGTATTTATCATCTATATTGCGCAAATTAACATAAAAATATGACCAAATGCGCATAGTATGCATACATCTGGATGGAGTACAACTGGCAGAACTCAAACCTTAAAGCTAAAAATTTTAACCTTTACTTGAAAATATTGGTCGTAACTAACAATATAGCTATTAATTGACTTCACTTGGCACTGTGTGAACAGTTCCACGATCCAATAAGCTTTTAAGAACAAACTAATAAGTCACTAATGGTTTTTTAAATAAACTTTTTGGACAAATAATCTCTCAGTCTATTCATCTGTGTTTGCTTACTCATAACATCAGTTCAAACGCGATCGTGAGACTTCAGCATCCAAGTTGCATTTAAATGTTGGTTTAAGCATTACACACGCTTTATTTCTGCGATGATGGTGGTAATTTTTTTTTTTTGCTTAATCCGGGTTCATTCTCATTAGTTTGAAAGTGAGGCTGAGCAAGGCTCGTTACATATGAATTTGGATCGCATGCCCAATAGGAATTTTCGAGGCCATTAGCAGAGGCTCCCTTTTCTTCTCGAGTTTTCTTGGAAGCTCCAAGGAGACTCTGTCCACAGGGCACTTGGCCTTAGCCTCGTAGCATCAAATGCTTTCTCGGCGTTTGATAACAATAAATTTGATTTTTCAGCCTATATATATATATATGTGTGATCTACAGCGAGCAGCAGTTTTTTGACAAGATGTGGGAGTAATAAAACAATTCCGCATTGTCACGGGTAATATTCAAATCACCAGCGATCTGGAATCCCGGGAATGTACCCTGAGACTGCCTAGGAAGGGGATACACAATACACTGGGATATTATAAAGACTTCTGTTCCTGGGCCCTTAGTTTACGGCCTGGGACTAAGGGGTTTACCTGTGGAAATATGTATTGGCTATAACTTAGGAATAGATGATGGCGCTGGATCAAAATTTGGCACACATAAAGAGCCCATCGGCCTGAATATTTTAAAGTATAAATATTGTGTTGATAGGTCACGTGATATTTCACGTGACCATTTTGCTATAAATTGTAAATTATTGACCAATTGGTAGCCGGTTTAAGTAAAGAAATCGAGCAATAACATTTTTCTATATCATATTAACACTTCACGTTTGGAATGACCGTCCATAGCACTTCAATAAAAAGTTATGAGGGAAAACATCATTTTAAACTTTAATTTTAAACTTCGCGTACATTCCTCTTTCTGAAATGCGAATTTGTTTATCCAAACAAAGAAAAATTTGGAGAGTAAGAGATGGTGCAGTATTAAGAGTGCTCGTCTCCCACAAATGTGGCCCGGGTTCAAATCCCGGCGTCGACGCCATATGTGGGTTGAGTTTGTCGTTGGTTCTCTCCTTTGCTCCGAGAGGTTTTTCTCCGGGTATTGCGGTTTTCCCGTCTCCTCAAAAAACAACATTTCCAAATTCCAATTCGACCAGGAATTAGGTAGACGAAGAACCACTCCGCGGTATGCGTACAAGCTTCCCGACAGTGGCAGCCATGGACAGCTGTTTCGTCCTCATTGGGACTCATCAGCATAGCATAGCCCGAGGAGAGAGGTTTCCCTTACGATCAGCGACCGCGCCGTACGTGCGCTTCATGAAGTCGGTCAAGCGTATCTTTGTTAGCTCCGCGATTTTTGTTGTTTTCACGAGTTTTTAGATGCTACATATTCACTCTTTGTGGCCAAAAGCCCATTGCAACTGTGCCAAATCTTCACTATGTTGATTGGAAGCCCACGGAAGCTCCGCTTGGCACTGTTTTCGTCACAAAACGTTGCCTCGTGCCCGCCATTTTAGATATAAGTGTGGTTTCCTTTCCCCAAGGATTCCCTACTATGCAAATGGAACATCCACCTTCAGATTTATTAAAGTGAGGCTAAGCAAAGATGTTGAAGAAAACCCTGGCCCTGCAATCACTGGAGTTCGCGGTGTTAGCGGCTGAAAAATAGCCCCCTTTATCTTTCCTACATAGCCACTATACTATGTAGGAAAGATGAAGGTAACTATTTTTCCCGAAACTTCGTGTGCATGATATTAAGGTTAACAACAACTCGCCACATGGTTAAGTTTCATCGATTTTTATTTCCATTTTCAAGCAAATTTCCAGACCAAAACTTCGCCCCATATGTTGTCTGTATTTACTCATGTTATATGAAACCCATACGTGACACAAATCGTTAGCCTGGGTTACCTGTGGTACCCCTGTAACACAGCTGTTAACATGTTATAACGACTGGCTTCGTCCAGAAATACCTCTACACCTACTGAGATCGTATTTCTCGATTTGACTAAAGCGTTCGATTCAGTCCTTCATGAGCGCCTGCTCCTCAAACTGGAGGGTTATGGAATAGAGGGCAACCTGTTGCAGTGGTATAGAAACTTCTCGACAAATCGGCAACAACGCGGAGTTGTGCGAGGTACCACCTCCTCATTGTCTTCTATCAGATCTGGAGTTCCCCAGGGAACAATTCTTGGTCCTATCCTGTTCCTCATTTATGTGAAAGATATATCGTCTAACATCTCGTCAACTATTTAACTCTTTGCCGATGACTCAAAAGTATACAGAGAGATTGCCGACAGTATAAATGATACTCGAGCCCCTCAAACCGACATTGATCACATACCAAATTAGGCAACTCTATGGCCGCTGAGATTTAATCCGCAGAAATACTAAACACTGCGCTTTACCCATAACCGTGACCAATCATCTCCTTCGTATAGTATGGGAGCAGCAATCAAACCAGTAAAGTGTGTGAAAGACCTAGGAGTTTTGATTTCCTATGACCTGAAGTGGGGAGCTCAAGTTGATGTTGCTGTAAACAAGGCTAATAAAATCTTAGGCGTTGTTTATAGAACGCTCCTACCAACAAATCAAGGAGCATTTTCTATTTTGTACATAACTTTGTGCGACCTATCCTTGAAAATGCAGCCCCAGTTTGGTGCCCATAACTAGTAAAAGCCATATTAGCACTTGAAAAGGTCCAGAGGAGGACATCTCGCCTTGCCCTTGGACAAAAGCGTGGGGAAATGGAGTACGAGAGGAACGTGTTAAAATTTTGAACTGGCCCACCCTAGAGAAGCGGAGACACTTCATTTCACTTATTAGAATGCTATAAAATTATGTTTGGAATAAATAACCTGAAGTTTTATCGATTTTTTCGAACTCACCCTGGATAAAAGGACAGGAGCTAACCACCCTTCTAAATTAGAGTTGAATCGAAAAATGCAAGGGTTAACACATATAAATATTCATTCTTTATTCGCATAGTGAAAGAATGGAGGCATATCACTCCAAGCGCGAGACGAGAGGAAGGGAAAAATAATACATCTATTTTTTTCCACCCCTCGCTTTGCCTTTCGAGCTCGTCCCGCCCTTCACGCGAAGCAGGCTTGGCTCACAAAGAGCCTGTCATAGGCCGCTGCAAAAATAGCACAATAGTATTCTCAAATTGCCGACAAGTTATGCGCACAAACATGTGAAATATGAAATACCACGTTATTTTCCCCAATAACCTAGCTATGGAGGCTAAAGATATATACTGTGCTACAATTTTATCCCTGCTTTATCTACGATTGAAATTTCATATACTTTATTGTTCTAAACTCTAAGGCAAAGATCACTACAAAGCTTAAGACTTCAACAAAACGGGAAACTGCGCATGAAAAGTCTCTGGCACCCAGGGTAAATGGATTAAAATTTCTCCCCTTCCCACCCCACCCCTTTAAAAATTGTCACGCCATCACTTATCGCTTGCGAAGGCATGAACGATTGATTCGTATAAATCATGCTACATTCTCACATTCTTCACTAGCGAAATTCGGAAATATCTACCTCGGAGCTACGACACACAGTTTATGTTTCCAGTCGTTTTGTCCTCTGACGAAATACGATGCTTAACTTGTGTCCAACGTCTGCTCTCGTAGACAGTATGACTAAAATAATGGTGGCAAGGCTTAGGCCATTACAGAAGATAACACTTGGAGCCAACATAGTCGGCGATGGCGGAGAAATCTTCCAATCTCACGCTCATTATATCGCTGATAAACACGGCGAAGTTGATTTTGATCGTGAATCGTCCCTGGGAGGATCTTACAGCGGTGTTGAACCCATGGGATTGTTTTGGAGCATGAAACAGGCTCCAGGACAGAAGAAGGGCCTTCGGCTTTTTAAAACAGATGTCACCAAACCGTATAACATCACCTTAAACTGCTTTGATGGCCATATAACTCCGCAGCAAAAACAGCTGCAACCACTATCAAGTGCGATATTTCAGCAGTGGTACATAGCTAAAGGAGTGAAGAGAGTTCCTGTAAGAGAAGGACGAGTCAGAGGGACACTGTTTCTTCCTCCAGGACAAGGACCGTTCCCCGGTAGGTCAATAGTTAGTTCATTTCTGTCGAGCTAGCATGATGACCCGCAAGCCTTAGAAACGTGCACGACGGTCATCTGAACACAGGGAGCCCGCACAATCTGTTTGTGTAGCCGATTGTTATTCTATAGTAAATGTTCTGGATTTACCGTTTCCCTCAGCTATAGCGATATGTCGCTAACTATGTATATAAATCAATGATAAATAAACGTTGAATTACCTTACCTGTGGTATATAGTCGTCGTTTTACCTCAAAAGCGGTTTTTTGAGCGATTTTGAAGGAGTTTGATTTCGCCGTTGACTGTTCCTTATAATCGGTCAGTGTAAAACGCAGACTGCAGACTGCAGACTGCGGACCGGGGGTAAAATGCAGACTGAGTGTAAAATGCAGACTGCAGACTCAGAGTAAAACGCAGGCTGGGGTAAAATGTAGAATAAAGACTGTAAACTCTTTTAAACGTTTGCGCTCCTTCTTCTCCAAATCGGTGAAATAGCTAGCCGGTATCGGTTACACACTTCGCTTCCTAGTCGAAGTGCATTGCACATTCGTCTGAAGTTTCAATGAACATCTGAACAGCTTAAGTCTGCGTACCCTGATTTGCAATACTTTCATAGAACGTCGTCCAAATTTCCTGCAGAACATCTTTATTTGTTGTTGGAATGATTTACTCCCTTTTTTATCGCCATAATTCTTCCTGTACAGTATTTTGGGTCAGCACCTTTCATTTAAGCGTAAACACCGTGGTGTTGTATCAGTTCACGATCCCTGGTCACGTATATCGAAAACTTCGCGTCTAAAGTTGAAGCGTGAAGTCTCTCGGACAGGAAAAAGGTTCAAGGTTGCGATTATGTTTACGGGTCGTCGACGACGTTCCAGCGAAGAAAGGAATAGATTTGTGAAAGCAGATGTCGTCAAGTAAGTGTTCGTTTACATGTATCTGCGGGATTTTTTTGCCCTTAAACCCTTCCACGACTACAATTTATGCTCGGTCTGCATTTTACCCCAGCCTGCGTTTTACTCTTAGTCTGCAGTCTGCATTTTACACTCAGTCTGCATTTTACCCCTGGTCCGCAGTGTGCAGTGTGCAGTCCGCAGTCTGCGTTTTACACTGACCGTCCTTATAATAGAAGGACAAGGGTGGAATCCATGCTTTGAAAGAGCTCCAGTGCCGGAGCGATTTTCCCCCCAAAAATCACATCGCTCCGCTCTCAAACCCCGTAGCAAAAAAGGTCGAAAGATTCACGTTTCTCCTCGTACCTTCCAATCGAAAATCCATCCAAACAGCCCGGAGCTATTCGTCGAAGAAAATTAAAATCCCACAGTATTCGAGCGGCAGGAATGCGTTGCAAGATTCATACGTGCCAGCCAGAAACCGTCCCGCTGATTGCCTTTTTTTTAATTGGACGTCGTTAACCAAATGGTTAAATAATAACTGGTGAAGAAGACTTGGTAAGCGTTTGTTGTTTAACGACATCCAATCAAAAAGAGGCAATCAGCGGGACGGTTTCTGGCTGGCACGTATGAATCTTGCTACGCATTCCTGCCGCTCGAATACTGTGGGATTTTAATTTTCTTCGACGGCTAGCTCCGGGCTGTTTGGATGGATTTTCGATTGGAAGGTACGAGGAGAAACGTGAATCTTTCGACCTTTTTTGCTACGGGGTTTGAGAGCGGAGCGATGTGATTTTTGGGGGGGAAATCGCTCCGGCACTGGAGCCCTTCCAAAACATGGATTCCACCCTTGTCCTTCTATTATAAGGAACAGTCAACGGCGAAATCAAACTCTTTCAAAATCGCTCAAAAAACCGCTTTTGAGGTAAAACGACGACTATATACCAAAGTTAAGGTAATTCAACGTTTATTTATCATTGATTTATACACATAGTTAGCGACATATCGCTAGAGGTGAGGGAAACGGTAAATCCAGAACATTTACTATAGAATAACAATCGGCTACACAAACAGATTGTGCGCGCTCCCTGTGATCTGAATTGACCGATTGCGCATTGTAAAAAAAAAGGAAGTGTTGACAACGTAGTGCAGGACCGAAGGTCGGGAACCATGAGAAACCCCTGGAACTTATTACTCGCACGTCATCTCGCTAATTCATATGACATTTTATTCCGACAGGAGCAATTGTTAACAATCAAAATATGCTTTTGTCCCCAAACGATAACCGGAACCTCCGTAAATACATCATCGATTTTATTTTAAAAATTTATTGCAAATGTCTTTTCAAACAGAGCAACTTCAGAACACTCGGCCACTTAACTTAAATTTATTTACATTGTGCGGGCCGCGCCGAAACGTTTCTTTGTAACTACCACGTAAAATAATCAAACCAAAACCAAACCAAAGTCTCCAGGTGATTAAAAGCAAAAGGTCGCGCGCGAGGAGAACGTGACACCACAAAAATATTGTTTTCGAAACGTAACCGCATTAGCAGAGATTCTCCGTGAACGGATCGCAACAGAATATTTCTTAATAAATATCAAAAAGGAAAAGAAAAGCCTTCTTCCGAATAAACGGTTACGTACTGTGTTTTCCAGTTTCCAGGACGTACTAAAAGTGCCGGAAATGGGAATTTTGCTACGCGTGTTTTATTTGTAACGAGAAAACAAATCTTTACTAATAACTGCCGAAAAATATAACTGGCGGAGGGTCTCCTACAAGGAAATGTCCTATTAAAAAACACTCTAAGTCACACATAGCTTTTGTAGCTTGTAAACCCCTTAATTTTCCAGTTTATATTGCGCAAGTGATTTCATAATACCTTGGTGTCTAACTCACAGAATCACGGGCGTGCCACCTAGTGTTTCTGTTGCTTTGAAACTCGCACTTAGGAGTTTAGAACACCATGGCACTCAATAAAACTCGCTAACCCGGGCTAAAACATATTAACCTTTAAATTCCCGCTTGGTGCCCAAGTGATTTCATAATACCGTGGTGTCTAAACTCACAGAATCACGGGCGCGCCACCTAGTGTTTCTGTTGCTTTAAAAATCGCGCTTAGGAGTTTAGAACACCATGGAATTACAATAAAACTCGCTTACTCAAGCTAAATCGTATTAACCTTTAAATTTCCACTTGGAGCACAAGTGATTTCATAATGTCATGGTGTCTAAACTCACAGAATCACGGGCGCGCCACCTAGTGTTTCTGTTGCTTTAAATCGCACTTAGGAGTTTTGAACACCATGGAATTACAAAAGAACTCGCTTACTCAAGCTAAAACATATCAGACATATTAACCCTTAATTTTCTTCTGTGCTGGAGTGATTTCATAATACCGTGGTGTCTAACTCACCGAATCACAGGCGTGACACCTAGTGTTTCTGTTGCTTTAAAATTCGCACTTGGGAGTTTAGAATACCATGGCATTAAAATCTCTGCGGTGTTCTCCAAGTCTGTCTCTTAAGGATGGTTTAGTCTGTCGATGTATTACGCTGGTGTGTTTGGGATGCTTTTACATTTACGACATTGAATCATGTAAATTAGATTTTTAGATGGACACGTGATCGTCTGCTTGATGAGATGAGTTTGGGCAGTGTTTTTGAATGTACATGATGATATACCGTCTTTAATGAAGGGCAGGTTTTGCATCTGATGGAGTCTTTATGGAAGGTGTGTTTGAAGTAGGTGTCTTTGTTTGTTTCATCTTGGCCTTCTTAAGAGACAGATTTGGAGAACGCCGCAGAGCGATACAAAACAAAACTGACAACACAGTACCACAGCATTTTAATCATTCCGAACAGCAACTTAAAGACACCAAACTTACCACAATGGAACTTATCAACACCAAAAGAGAACCCATAAGTAGAGCACGCGAACGTTTTTACATTGAAAAGGCACAAACTATGCAGCCACGGGGGATAAACAGAGAGGACAACCGTTAAACCATTTATGTACTTATTGATTTCATCATTGTTATATTCTTTATTTCATTTTAATTTATTTTATTATTGTTATTGTATTTTTTATTTAATTTTGTTATTTTAATTTTGTTATTATTTATTTTTAATTTCATTTAATTTTCTATTTAATTTTAATTTTTTAATTTATTTTATATATTTTTTTCTTGATTTTTCTTGATTTTTTTTCCAGTTACCAAACAATGTCATTTGTCTGAGTCGTTTCTCATTATTGGCCCATTTAGTTTTTTACATTACCTTTTTATCGAATTTCCAACTGCTACTTGTCTATAGTATTTAAAGTGTAACGACTCTCCGATTGTTCATTAAGTTTCCTAAAGAAGGACTGCTTGTCCGTATGAAATATCGGGAAACCTCAAGTCGCTTTTCTCTTTGCCGTTTTGTTATTTATGTCTATATTTTTGTATTGGATTAAACAGCAGGATTTGGCTGTCGTCATTTTATATAAAAAGTTTCAATGAAATGAATAGCCCATTTTACAGTTACAGGTGAAAACGCCTCACGTTCACTCAAAGGCTTGGATACTAAGCCACAATTGTAAAATGGTCCATAGGCCACTTCCACACTTCCATAATGCACCTTATTTGCCCCCCAAAATTTTGCATAGCCTTTGTTTTTCATTTCTCCTGGGTATTACAGCCGTCCCTAGCCTCCCACGCAGGCGTTTTTAGGGGAGCTCGTTTTTCATCCCACCCCAGACAAGCTCCCCTTAAAACGCCTGCGTGGGAGGTTAAGCCGTCCCAGGAAAAATTGAAAACAATGCTTATGCAAAATTTTGGGGAGAAAATAAGGTGCATTATGGGAAATGTGGAAGTGACGTATTCCCAGATAGGGAAGGCAGCGAGGCTAGGTGGTCAGCGCATCGGACTCGCAATCCGGCGGTCCTGGGTTCGAGTCCTGCGCTGGCCACTTGCTGAATTTGTTCTCGGTCGTCCCAAAATCAAATCCTCGACCACGCTTGTAAATAGCCAACTGGTTACCTTCCGCCATCTGGGGTTTTTAATCCTGTTATGTTCAATTCGCATTATTTTGTTTCAGAATTATTTGTGTGGATCACTGCCCCTGTGGCTGGATAAGCTAAGTGCACCTTCCACTATAAACAAACCTTTAGCCTTTAAATGTTACCGATCAGTTGTAAAGATTACGACGGTCTTTTCATTCACCAAACATTTCAATGCATTTTCTCGTCATTTCTTGTGCCAAGTTATGTAAATATCCGGAAAAAGAACAACTTGACCATCCACAATTTTGAGAAAATCCTCAGGACCAGGCAAACTAAAAATGTTTTGGGGCTTCACGCACATTATTTATTTACAACGAACGTTTAACCAAGAAAAATCTTCCAGCTGTTTACCAAAATACCAAAATACTGAATAATTTGGTCGCTTATTTCTATAGACACAGTTGATAAAATCAAATTTGCCTTTCACTTTCTCAGTGATACGGTATCACTGCTAGTTCTCTCATAGCCTACAAAGCAGGCGTATTTTGCAGCGCGATCCATATTTTTTTTGGGGGGGGGGGGGGCGGAGGGGGGAATAATGCTATCCTGCCATCTTGGACGTTAATACTACCAGAGAGTTGGGACGAGTCAAAACCTGACTTCAAGGGACAAATTGATGGGTTAAAAATAGAGGAGGGGGAAGGGAGGGGAATCTTTGCGCTGTGACGGTTTAAACAGATTTTGCGATGATGAACAAAATTCTCAACTGCTGACGTTCCCAGACTTCACTTTAAAAGAGTATTTACAAATCCTACAGACATAATTTTTACGGGCACATCGCTCTCTAGATTTCCCTAGACCTGTCAATACCCGGGAAAGCGCCTATCGGAACAAGTGCCAATGTCATTGTCGGAAGTAATTTGAGGCTTTCGGAAAAGAACTGAAATCGATTTTCATTGGCTGTGTTTGCATTTCCGGAAAAGTAGTCAGGTGCGACTAATTAGGGGGCCTTGGGTAATTTCATTTGCTGGCAGGCGTTTTTCTTCTCTCCTCCCTTTGACTTGTTCTTGGTTTTTCAAGTTGGCGACCGCGATCAAAGTACCTCTGAGTTTCCGTTAAAAAAGGCCTGCTCTGCAGGGTAGTTCTCTCACCAAAGTACTGCTTCTGTTTATTCTCCAGGTGTGTTAGATATGCGTGGAGGAGCAGGTGGCCTGGTAGAATTCAAAGCGTCTCTCTTAGCGTCTCACGGATTTGCTGCTCTTGCACTGGACCACCTCAATTCTGATGGTCTACCGAGAGGTGTTACAAATATGGACGTGTATATGGAGTACTATGAGGAGGCAGCCAATTGGCTGAACAGTCACCCTATGGTATCACCCCATGGTGTTGGAGTTCATGCTAAATGCTTTGGATCATACATCGCCTTACTAATGGCAAGCCTTCAAATGAAAGCTGTAAAAGCCGTTGTGGCCATTTCACCTCTTGTGCATACATACCCGTCACCATTTAAATACAAAGGCAAGGTCTCAGAGGTGTCTCCTTTTGAACACAGCAAGAAAATACAGACGGAAGAGGGAAGTATTTGGCGTTATGCCTTTCCAACAATCACCAATCTCGACACCCCAGTTTCAAAGTACCCTTACCTAACACCAGTTGAGAATATTTCATGTCCTCTTCTGCTTGTCTGTGGTACTAACGACCTCCTCCTTAATGTCGACTTTTCGGTGAACCTGATACAAGATCGTTTAAAGAAACGTGGCAGAGAACATTTGTGCTCCGTTTTACGTTATCCTGGCGCAGGACATCTTATTGAGCCACCATATACACCACACTGCTATGCCAGTTACACACGAAACATGGGTGAATGGTCAGGTGATTTCTCCTTAGTGTGGGGAGGGGAGATGAAGTGTCATGCAAGAGCACAAGCAGATTCTTGGCCAAAAATTTTAGCATTCCTGAAAAGAAACATTATTGCTTAAAGTTTGTCACGTTTTCAAGTTTTTTAACACTCTGCACTGGAACTCTTTGATTTGTTGCCAAACAATTTAGGTCAACTCCGTCAAAGCTGTTGTGGGCCTTAGCTATCCACCGTTACAGTTATGACCTAACATGATAATAGTATATATCTCTTAAGTAGTTGATGATTAGGAAACTAGGATACGTCTCAAGACATGGAAATTCTTGTAAACGCACGTCCTCCCGTTATTTGCTATTAAAGCTTAGTCTCTACACAATCATCCTTATCATCTTTCCATTTAAAACTTCATTCGTTTTCTTTTTCTTGTTACCGCGCTCTCAGAACAAAGGTTTTTGGGTTTTTGAGAACAGAAAACTGTCGTTGGGTTGTTGGGTGCGAAAAATGACAAGAATGTCAGAGCAGGGTGTAGCAGAAATGCCTGTTCAACCTTTGACTAAGGCAAGTTGGTCTTTCTGCGTTACACAGTAATTGCTCTCAGCTTTAAGTAACGTCCGCCTGACATCAGCAGTAGGTAGCTCCACCTGACGCAGAGCAGCTCCAATATCATGATTGCTGGTATCTGTGTCAAGTACAAACTCTCCATTAAAATCCGGGTATGGCAAGACCAGGGCCGTCGACAGTAAGGTCCTCAATGTGTCGAATGACGACTGGCACTTAGGTGCCCAATCAAAGTCAACTTGAGCTTCAGTAAGTTTATGAAGTGATCTGACAAAATTAGGAATAACGCATTTGATAGAATCTGACAAGTCCTAAGAAGCTCTTTACTTCGATTTAATTCTCTGGCACTGGCTATTCGATCACACATGTTCAGACACAATGTGGTCAAGATGGATGACACTCCTGTTTAAGCTTAACTCCCGCAGATCTAAAACTTGCGAACAGCTTTAAGTGTTCAATTTTCTTTCCAAAGGTGTTTCCATACACAATGACGTAATCTTAATAAACCAACCAGGTTTAAAACCTGAGTCCTGGCAAGGTAAGTTCTATTAACCGCACAAAAGTACTTGGTGATGCCACCAAAAGGCAAGAAGGTCCACTTCGAAAGTCCAGAGAATCACAAACAGGCTTGCCACTGCTGGATCCGTTGGACCTGCCCCTTGCTTACCTTGTGTTTCATCAAAACATTTTCGGACGTTTTTGAGAAAACGGCCAGCCCTCAATTCAGGTGTGAAGAGCAGTGACCAGTCTACTTTAAAAGACAGTATCCAGTGTGTGGAATGTTCGATTTGGCCACTGCCTCCTTGCCTGCGTTTTGACGAAGAAACCACGAGCTTACCATGAAGGAACGTTCGCGGCCCCTGCTCCACCTCTCAGAGGTTCGCGGACAACAAATCTGCCAATTCGACAAACTGGCCACCTACCATTTTAGACACCTATTTTGAAGGAATAGTGGCATGCCCCAGACCAACGATAAAAGCCTTCTCAGACTTAGGTGATGCAAAGGAGGACTCCAAGCTTAAAAGACTGCTAGTAACACCAGGCAATACGAAAGTGGAGGGAGTAAGAGCCCCGAGGCGGGCCGAGCTCGAGAAGGTCATGGCCGACAGTTGCGTAAAGGTAGGAACAAACGGAGGAAGGCGTACCTGAAGCCACCGAAGAAACATCGTCATTTGTACTCGCACTCGGATTGGACGCTGAAGGAAATAAAGGTTGTTGTGGAGCCCCGCTAGCAGAAACGCCTGGAACCGAAGAAGAAACGTGAGAAGAGGCGTTGCTCTGGATCGATGAAATGATGGCGGAAATGGAGTTTCCGATTACTCGAACCACAGCGTCGGTGAGGGAACCAGCCAACTGGGGCGACCAAGAACTGGAAGCCGTACTCGTCACAGGACTTTCAGACGTTGCCGAAGAAGGAAGGGAGTCTTGGGTAGGAAAGCCTACCGATAAGCTGTTGTTTGTCGAGCGAAATGGACGCGGCATTACGAAGGAAAACAAAAACTCTCCAGCAGAGGACGAATCACAACAGTACCTACGAGGAACAACGGTAACGAAAACCACTTCGACCGGAAAAACGTTTGCACACAACCAAGAGAAAACGCTACGCTACTCGAACCGAAAGCCAAGCCAACCAAAATTTGGGCAGAACAAAAAGAAACGCTACACTACTAGAACGCCACGCCACGCTAACAAAGCTTCGAGTACAACGCAAACACAACGTCGGCACATGGCGTGCGCTACACTAGTCGTTAACTGCAAAAATTGTCGTCAAAATCAAGGATCAAAAAAGATCCAATGTTTCAATCTGTAAATATATATTGATCATTATTCCAAATAGTCAATTGCGTTAAAGTCTCTTAGCCTCCCGGACCTCCCTTAACAGAAACTGAATAGCAACACTGTTAACACTCGATCAAATGCCGATTTCTCCCCACTTGCTCGACTTTATATTTTGTTTGTCTAAAAGAAGAATTTCTTACTGCATCGTGTTGCAAAAATTAATGATTGATAAGGTCACTCTGTGTTTAAATAATTAAAGGCCAAATATGGATAAAAGACCAAAAGGTGAAGACTTAATGATCACTAAAGACATTGCAAGAATACATGTATGTTAACATGAGAAGGCGATCAAACAGAAAATAATAGATTGAAGTGACAAAGCCAGGGAAACCAGTAGTATAAATTTCACCTCAACGCAACCCCTTCCATTCCTCCGCAGAGATCGCAGAGAACATTCGACTACATGTTTTGCTATTAGTTTTTGTATTTTAGCATTTCTGCTGGAGGGGGGGTGGGGGTATTAGAAACATGAATATTTTGTTCGGTGTCATTCTGCTTATACTTATTCTATATTCTTTTTCCAAATAATCTAGTAACGAACATCTTTCCTCCTGGTGAGCAGGGCATATATTTAGATTTTCGTCCTCCATTTCTATTTTACAAATTGGGCAAATTCAGCCCCCCCCCCCTCCATTTTTTTTTGAGGGGGAGTAGGGGAGTGCACGGTCTACTAAGGCACCGCACACCGTTGTGTCCAGTCCTACAAGAGACGTTGGTCTCACTTCTGGATCCCCCTGCGCCGGTCAGAACCCTGGGACCTATCGGACCAGGAGTGGGTGCGCGCAGTGATTAGACCTGCTCGTTTTACAGCACGGTTTCCCCCACTTTTGTTAGTCAGATTATGAGAGTGCCTGTTTCAAGCTACCGACGTAAAACAAGGACTCTTTAACTTTACCTTTTCACTTAACTTCTCAGTTGATCATGATCAAACTATTTTTTTTTTGTATTACTACAATCTAAAGTAATCTGTCGGTTGACTGATGAACCACTCACGGACTAAGAAGTCGAAGAATAACGTTCATGGGCCAAGACGGAGGCAGCTTTTGTGAAGAATTACAATGCAACAACTTACATATCTCCCATTAATCTAGCATCCTCGGCTCTTACAACTAAACTTCTGATGGTACACACGCTTTATTTCTGCGATGATGTTGGTGAATTTTGATGAAATAAACCTCTTTTTAAAACGAAGAAACAACTTTAGTGCATGGAAGGAATGAATAAACTTAGTAATAATTAAGCGATACTAAAATTCTGGTGTCCAGAGGGAAAGAGGAATTAAGGAAAAGTTACACATGCTATCCACGTGTTCAAAGATGCCGCTCATTTTCCGATACAAAGAAATTTTAAACAGGAATAATTGTGCCCCTTGTGACCGAAAAATGTATAGTAGCGAATGTCCTCGAGAACGGGAGATTTTACTATTATTAGCATGATTATTTTGCATATACATACATATACATTAGTAAGACGACTACATAATTATTGTCGAGGAATTGGTTGCGCTTCGTATTACTCGGACATGATGTTCGTAATGTCGAGCCATGTTGGCAACACGAAAGTTATTTTCAGACATGGTTAAAACATTCTAGATATTCTATTTCTAGATATATTCTAGATATTTTCCAAGTTAATACGCTCGATACTGCTAAATTTATGTTTCGCTACCACAATAATCTGCTGCCTCCACTCTTCCGCAATCTATGTTTATGATAAACATTCAAGTCCATAGATATGACTTATAATACTGTGATGTCGAGGTGGCCTCTTTCTATAAGCCTGGTGGTTTCTTGAGGTCTCCTCGCCTAACAACCTGCTGTATCCTGATAAATTTGTTGTAAAAAAAGGCTAATGAATGATGATGATGATGATGAAACATAGGTAATAGAGGAGACTGGTTATAAAAAACCGGCAAACAGCAAAGACGAAAACAACGGTGCTGCAGTTTAAGTCTTGAAAGCTGCCTGACCGTGCACAATCCTTTTTTTTTTGGTCACAAATTGTGACTGAATAAATTAATGTAATGTTTATATTGGTCAGTAAGTTCAAAATGATAAGAATGCTGTTTAACGTTGTTCACGGTCAAGTCTAAAAAAGCTAACAAAAACATATAACAAAGAAATCTGTCGGGCTTCATAACCATTTCACTTAAAATAATTAACTTTGGCTAAAATTAGTTTCCTCTAAGAGAGCAGCAATTTTTTACTGTCAGCATCTTATTAACCTTTAGGGGTGTCTTACGTGTAAGCGGAGCAATGTCCGGATTAAACTACAGGGCCTGGTCGTTCAAAAGCTGGATAGCGGTATCCACCGGATAAATCACTATCCAGCGGATAAGTGTTAGGAAAACCAATTGCGCTATCCACTGGATAGAGATTTATCCACTGGATAGCACTATCCACCTTTTGAACAACTGGGGTCATGCAGCTAAAATATCTCTCACAATAAAATTTATAGAGCTGAAGCTTTTAATGCTGTATTAAGAGTTGTATTTGGGTCGTTCGACTTTTTCTTCCTCATGCAATCAGTCCCTTGCGTTAATTGAACATATGTATGTTAAAAATTTGCTTATTTAATTTTTTATGGCGACCTTCAGACTTAAGTTCAAAAAAATATTTTTGAAACAGGATAATAAAGGGAAATGATTTTCGGAACTTGACCGCTTAATCCAGGTCCACATGTTTGACTGTTGCTGCATACTCCGCTGGTACTCGGTGGATGTTATGAATTACTGTTTCTACTCATTTTATTTCGCCTATTTTAATATTTTCATATTTTAATTAAAATGTTGGGTGATTAAGTTCCATTCTGTATTTCGAGTCATTGCCCTAAATTGGCCGGAGGGAACGAACGTCAAGGCTTGGTGAGTTTATCTTAAATTGTTTTGCAAGTACGTTCTAGATGCTATTGTTTGAGGGGCATCAAATTAAAATTATTATACAGGAAGTCCTAGTATTTGTATGTAATATGAGAATAGAAAATACTTTAAAGAAATAATATATTTGGACTTCGATATAATTAATATTTAATATAATAAAAGTTAGCAACCAATAACAGCCGAATCTAATGGCGTTTTACATGTTCACTTTAAGTACGCTCGTGTCTACCCTGCAAGCAGTGGTTTCTCTAGGCCGGACGCTACGCTACGAAGGGAGAGAAACCACTGCGAGCATCCGTCTGCTTCTTTGATCGAGCCGCCGTCCAGCGCTATGGACGAATAAATTAACTTCAAACATGTAAATCCTGTTTGAAAGCAAGTTTAGGCTCTCGCGCATTTGCTTACGCTTATTCAGTATTTTTTTGGATTATTTATTCCTATCTACTCAGTTACTTTGTCAAATGTAGGTGAACACAAAAGAAAATGAATTCCGGGGACCCTATCCAAGTTCAAGAGCGAAAAGAAGAAAAAAATTCGTCGTTGCTTGTTTGCGTTATCCATAAAATGCAAAATTAGGCATCTTCAGGTCGCAGTCGTGCAAAAATGGCAAAGAAATGCAAAAATAAAAGCGTGATGCACGTGCAAAGTTGTTGTTTTGCTTATTAAACCTATTGTTTTGTTGCAGTTTTCGTTGCAGTCTTGTCGTTGGATATTCGTACTCATCGCGTGGACGCGCATACTCGATGGAAAAGCAAACGGTTGCTCGCAGTGGTTTCTTTCCCATCGAAGCGTAGCGTCCCTCCAAGAGAAACCACTGCTCGCAGGATAGCTCGTGTTGTTACCTCCAGGAAAGACATCATGTTAGTTAATTGTTAATCAAAGGAAAGTATCAGTACATATTTATGTAATGAAAAACAAAACGAAGGCAACTGCTATCGTACGTGATGGAGGTTTGACAAACTTCTAGTTTTTAAGCTGTAGAACTTAAAAATTCTGCCGTAGTTTGTCATAATTAAGTGCTCAAATATGCGTAACAATGTCTCTATTTGAAACAGCTGCCCGTCAGTGGTCATTTCAGTACAGGGTTCTAAATTTGTGGAACCAGAGAAAGAACTCAAACTAAATAAGAATCCTAGAGATTTAAAACGGAAACTTTGACAAATATTATTCACCGAAATAATTTGTGCACGAGACTGGCAGGAGTGTGTTTGGGACGCTATCACTTCTTTCATAAGTTACTGCCTAAAGGAGCAGTGTCATGAGAGTTATCAAACTTCAAACAGTGGAAACTGTCACCAAATTGAGTGAACAGCATACACAAAACAAGACACGGATGGACAAATTTGAAGAAGATTAAAACGGATTGCAAAAGCGGTTTTTGAAAACTTGTTAGCCTGACAGTTTTTCAAAGTCCGTTTTTGCTGTTTGTAACGTTTAATATAATTATTGAAAGACATATTTGTTTGAAATGAAGCTGTGATTTTCTCATTTGCCAGTGATTTTTTTGTTGATGTTATGCTTGACTGCGAAAAAAGACGTGTTGTTTAATAAAATGAACCAGACAGCAGTGATGTCACAGACACTCAGTCTGAAAATCGCCAATTGTTTAAGTACTTTTCAATCAGATTTTCTTTCAAAATAGACTTTTAAGTTAAAAATATCTTTTGCAATTAATTTTCGTGCTAAAATTTATCTCTTTATCGTGCTCTTTTCAAGTGGAATGCAAGTCTACTTACGTTTACAGGAAGTTCTTGACAAGATAGGACCTCCTCCAATGATCTTGAACAGTATAAAAACGATTTCATCGTCCTGCGTTTACAGTCAGAAACATCAACAGCACTGGGTGCGACACATACTAGGAATTGTTTTTATTCTCCGCGGAACGTAACTACAATGCTTAAATTACGGCCAATCTCTTCCCTCGTAGACAGTATGTTTAACATTATAGTGGCAGGGCTTAAGCCATTACAAAAGATTACACTTGGAGCCAACATAGTCGGCGACGGCGGAGAAATCTTTCAATCTCACGCCAACTACATCGCTGATAAGCACGGTAAAGTTGATGTTGATCGTGATCCCTCCCTGGGAGGATCTTACAGCGGTGTTGAACCGATGGGATTGTTATGGAGCATGAAACAGGCTCCAGAACAGAAAAAGGGTCTTTGCCTTTTCAAAAGAGATGTTACCAAACCGTATAACGGCGTCTTAAGCTGCTTTGATGGTCATGTAACTCCGCACCAAGAACAACCTGAGTTGAAGCCACTATCAAGCACCACATTTCAGAGGTGGTACATGGCAGATGGAGTGAAAAGAATTCCTGTAAGAGAAGGACGAATCCGAGGAACGCTCTTTCTTCCTCCTGGTGAAGGACCTTTTCCTGGTAGGTATTCATTTGTTATCCACAGTTTCGTAATCGCAGAACTAGCGTGCTCGACTGGTTTTCTAGAAGCAGGCAGCCATTAGACACCTTTAAGGGGGGCCATACTTTGGGGGCCTTAAATCTTATGTTGAATATTAATTTAAAATAATAATTTGTTCTTACTTTTGTTAAATTAAGTAATAATGAAAAAAAAATTAAATTAGCGATGATTCAAGAAGTAGTTGCTAGTTAGAAATCCAAATGTTCAATTCACTTTGCTGTCGCGTTTCTCGATGATACAACCGCTAGCATTTGCTTTTTCTTATTTCTGTACAGAACAACTGTGGCTTAAAGCATTACCGTAAAGCTCGATTTACCAAATAAAAACAACCCTTCTAAACTTCCATCATTTTACGGTGTCTTCTTTAAAAATTTATCCAAATCGCCTCTAAAACAGCCGAAACTGAATATAAACGTTTTAAAAGATGTAGCGCAAGCAAAATTTTGCCTTGTGAATTTATTCATAGATTGGTGTTCCCCGCGGCCTTAAGTACACGCATTCGCCGCGCATTCGCATTTCCCTTCTGGTTCCTCCCGTGACCTTATTACAGTTTTTACCATTTGTTGCATACCTATAGTCGTGGCTTTTTCTAACACTAATTTAAGCTAGTAACGTTTCCGTTCCAGAGAATGTTTCAATCATGGTGGTATGTAGATTCATTGGAAACAATTAGCATAACGTCAAAACAATGATTATCGCAAGGCAGATTTTTTTTGGCCTATTCGTAACGTAAAGCTACAATCGTGGACAAAAGTCTTGGGACAGTTGTACAGCTCGAACGCTTTTTAACACACGCGAAATTGTATCCGCGCGCTACTAACACTGTACATATCTCTACCCCTACCCCCACCCCACGGAGTGTGTTGAAACCGTCAAAGCATAGCATATCAATAACCTACAATATTAAAAAAAAAGTCAATGTTTGACACATTATTCCAAACATCACAAAGATTACATTATGAGTTTTTAAAGACTTCACAGAGCCGTCAAGATATATCGGAAAGCGTCAAAAATCAAGATTTTGGATAAAGTTGCACTTGGAATGGCGTTTAGAGAAAACGTATGTTTACGAAATGGCAAAAATGGAAACGCACCAAAATTTCCCAGCATGGAAATAGTGATAATGAGAAGCAAGGTGATGCTACTGTGTGTTAGACTTACTTGGAGACATGGGCGGATTAGTGGAATTCAAAGCTGCCCTACTGGCGTCTCATGGATTTGCTGCTCTCGCATTGGCTTATATAGGTTATGATGACCTACCAGCCTTTCCACCGTACCACGAGATGGAGTACTTTGAAGATGCAGCTAATTGGCTAAGCAGTCACCCTAAGGTCTTACCGCATGGGATTGGTATTCACGCCATCTGCTATGGAGCAATGATTGCTCTATTGATGGCAAACCTTCAAATGAAACCTGTCAACGCCATTGCAGCCATTTCTCTTCTCATACATGTGTACACCACAGCCTTTAAGTACAAAGGAAGTTTCATTTCAGAGGTAGCCCACTATGATCAAACTAAAAAAGTACAGGTGAAAGATGGAAGCATCTGTCGTAATGTTTTTCCAACAGCCACTAATCCAAATATTCCAGAGTCAAAGTTCCCCTACCTTGCACCATTTGAAAATCTTTCCTGTCCGCTGCTGCTTGTTTATGGAACTGACGACCTGAATGTTAATGCCACTTTTTCGGTAAATCTGATAAGAGATCGTTTAAGGAAGCAGGGCAAAGAAAACCTGTATTCCGTCTTGCGCTATCCTGGTGCCGGGCATCTCATTGAGCCACCTTACACACCGCACTTTTATGCCACCTACGCAAAACGTGCAGGAGCATGGTCAGGCGACCACTACGTAGTGTGGGGAGGGGAGACAAAGTGTCACGCTAGAGCACAAGAGGGCGCTTGGCCAGAGATTATTGGATTCCTGAGAAATAACATCAGTTTGCAGAAACCGGAAACGGGCTTTAAGGAAGTCTACGCTTCCGGGAGCTTCGGTAGTGTTTGAAACTGCACGTACTTTGTTCTTTTTGGTTTTCCTAGATCTGCTACTTCCTATTCACAAATTTTGGGTGGCGACCTTTTTCTGAAAAAAACGATCTCTGCATCTAATCTGTATAATAAGTAGGTTGCACAAACGAGCCACTTCCGAAAGCGAAAACAAACCAAACGCAGATTATGAATAAGGTTTATTTTGATTCTGTCCAGACCTCCCCATCCAACAAAAGCCTGTTACCTTGAGGTCTTGAAATGCGTGTTTTTCGTGTTGTTCGAATTTGCTGTAAGCATATCTTTTAGAACATAAGCTGTAAGCATATCTTTTTTTATGCAAAAAAGAAACACATCAGCCTTTCGTGAAAATTAATATTTGTTTCTGAGAAGATTTTCTATGATAGTTCTGTTTCTAACCATGTCGGGTTACTTGCTTGGGTACATTTCTAGTAACCAAACGTTGCGGAAGCTACTAATTGGCTCCTGCCTTTGGTTAACGGGTTACCGTTAATTTGAGGTCTTTCGACGGTGCATTCACAGATCATGAACGAACTAAATCTGAATTTTAGAACTAGTTCGTTCATGGTCTGTACAGGCACCGTCGATGTGAAGAGAAGAGAAACAAGTTTCATTCGTGATCAGATTAAACTCGTTTCATGAAAGTATAAAGTATATAGGTATAAAGGCATTAGTTAAGAGGACAAAGGCTTTATTTGACGGTTTGCAAACAGAATAAAAGAGAGTTAGACACCAACGATGTTTTTAGGCGTTACTTTGGCTAATCCGTAAGATTAGCCGAAGAGGTACTAATAGTCCCTATAATGGTCTGTACGGGGAAACCCTGCCGAAAAGGGGTTACGTAACTTTGTCTTAAAGGTCTCGGAAAGGGCCTAACAAAGGTCTAAGAATTTCATTTTATGGCGTAAAAGACGGTGCATTTACACAGCAGGTATAAGGCTTGCAGCGTTCTAAATTAGTTAGGTATGCGAAAGGAGTACCATCTGTCAATAGAAGGTATATAAAAGGGGTAGCAAATGCTAATCAAAGGGTCACAAAGAAGGGGTTGGAATTCGAGGCGGAGCTTCCCGGTATAAAACTTTGCTGAGTGCCCCCTCCCCCTGGAGATAATAGTATTTATCATTGATATTGCGCAAATTAACATAAAAATATGACCAAATGCGCATAGTACCCCAGGGACGTGGGGTAACCCGCGTGTCCATATAATCTCTCATTTTAATTTGATCATGTTTACATGATAGGTGGGGTGACCCTCCACATGTTACCTCGGCACCTATATGGGGTCCCCCACCTTCATGTAAACAGGCCCTAAGATCACTCATGGCCAACTGGTGATGTAAAACACAAGGAGTTATTTGAGTTCGCCGAGGGAAAGGAATTTGGAGCTGTTTTCGAAGGGGCTGGCGATTTTTTCCTGCCTTTCTATCTGTTACTACACCGTACAATCAAGTAATGTCATACCAGTCAAATCGAGTTTAATCGAGTTTCCTAGAAAAATGAAAATAAACAACAGGTAACATTTTTTGGAAGGAGGTTCGAAATTTATTGTTAGAAAGTTTGATTACCTTTTTCCATAAAGTGAAGCTTATGATTCTCATTTTTATTGACTAAACTTGAGGGCGAATATATGGATATTTTAAAATTTGAAACCGCCTACGCGTAGAGGAAAGTATTTCTGATTTGAAATGTTTTCATAATATTTCCCTGATTTTTAAATAAGGGACCGGTCATTATTTATCACCTGGGGGGGGTCGGAGGATTTTGGGGGGGATCACTTGATTTTTAGGAGAACAGAGGGGGGGATCAGTCGTAACTGAGAGCCCAAAAGGGGGGGATCACTGAAAATTTTGGAAGGATTCAGAGGGGGGACCACTCAAATCTGCTTGAACAATGCCAGTTTGAAAGCATACAACATAAATGTGCCCATTCTGCTGGGAGATGATAGCATTTGCAATCTCAATTTGTTCTAACACAACTTTATTTAAAAAACGGAAGTCTGTCACACTGGCGAATGTGTGCATATCAATTTATATCGAGAAAGCTTTGTTTTAACGCTTTTATATTTTTCCTTTTATAACGTGCTCATGACTTAGCTAATATTCATCTTTAAACATGACAGGTGAATTCTAAATTGTGAACTATATAAACTTCTGATAACTGAAACATTGTAAAAAGCGTGTTTGTTTGTTTTTTTTCTGAGTTAAATACGTACCGAAATGCTTCAGAAAACAGTAAGACCGAAATACCCGGTGCGGCATATCTTAGTAAAATAGAGAGTTTTATTGAGGACCACTACGTCCGAGGAGAGCTCTTTTTTGAATTTTGTCGGGATGCCTGCAATAAGCAAAGCGATGCAAGCTCCACACTCTGTTCCTGGTGTACCAACAACAGATGGGTGGGACCAGTAACAGAAAGAATCCCTCAGCCTGTGCCAGACAAGCAAAATCCCGGGCACTTTATGGATGTGTACGAAACGCCGACAACAGGTCGTGCTCCAGACGATTATCAACCGAGGAAATGTCTGAAGGACTTGTACGAACAAAACGCCATCTCTGCGGGCAATCCAAATACCATCGCTGCTTTCTGTGCAACCTATAGTGTCGAGGAAAAGCATGTCATTGAATACCTAGGCCATCTAAATGATATCAACATCAGGAAGGATATTGGAACAAGAGAGGCTAAGGAGAAAAAAAGGTTAGAAGAGGAACTAACATACAAGGACTACCAGTGGGGCATACTTATTGAGAATGGCAAAGTTGAAAAGCTGAAGGTGAGACAGCTCGACCTGTACCTTAAGGAACATGGCCTGACCACTGTTGGTATAAAGCTGGACAAGATAAAGGCAATTCGCTACCATTACTATCGACAGAGAAGTCCAGGCAACGGGAATGAGTTGTCCAGCAGTGAGGAAGAGAGTGAAGAATCAGATACGGAGTTAGATGATGACGAGGATAGCGAAGATGATCTTGTCATTGCTGATCTCGATGAACAGTCAACTGTTCGTAAGCCAGTTTTAACTTTTGTACCAGATGACCAAATAGCTGAAGTTACTGTACAAGCAAACACTGGATGAAAAAAAAAAAAAGGAAAACAAAAAGAAAACAAACAAAAAAACGAACAAAAAAAAATTATAAAAATGTGAGCAAAGCTACAAAGGCTGATCTATTACACTATAGATGAAAGTAAAAAAGGAGACAGGAACAGTGGCCGATCCTAGCCCTTCCAGATGGCCGAATTGTCGCTAAATATGACCTGCTGATAGGGACTTGGCGGACTGCTATTTGGCACTCTAAAAAAAGTAACTTTGCAGTTTCAAGCACTGATTGCAGTTTCAAGCACTTTGCAGTTTTAAGCAAGATTGCTTGTATGTCAACTGAATTCAGATGTCTGGATCCAGACTAGAAAAAGACACGGATCAAGAGACACTTTTAAAAAAAGACTGCGCGATAACGGCTTTATTATGCTGTAAGTACATCATAGTTAGAAATACTACCTGTATATGAACGTTTAAAACACTAAATATACACGTCGAAAGGTGAATATGGGTACAAAGACATGGGGGGGGGGGATCACGAAAGTTATATATAGTTATGAGGGGGGATCACTTCAATAAAATAACATTTAAAGGGGGGATCGGCTAAATTTCATCGTGTTTAGCCCAAAATCCTCCGACCCACCCCAGGCGATAAATAATGACCGGTCCCTAAACTTGAAATGGCTTCGTGAGTGTCGTTGGAGACTGCCAGTCGACAGCACTCCGACAACATTATCCTCGGCTTATCTTAACTGGAAGACGTCGAGTCTCTCTAGCAATTAAGGACGACGAGGATTTTTTTAGCTATGCGCTTGTTTGTCACCGCAGTTTGCGTTTTATTTCTAATCAAGTTATTAACTAGCTAAGTCCTCTACTATTTTTTTTTTTGCCGTCTTCCTCTTTTCTTTTTTTAAAACATTCGAATTCATGTTTTGCTATTAGTTTTTGTATTTTAGCATTTCTGCTGGGGGGGGGGGGGTTTATTAGAAACATGAATATTTCGTTCGGTGTCATTCTGCTTTTACTTATTCATTATTCTTTTTCCAAATAATCTAGTAACGAACATCTTTCTCCTTGGTGAGCAGGGCATATACTTAGATATTCGTCCTCCATTTCTATTTTACAAATTGGGCAAATTCAGCCCCCCCCCCCCCCCTCCATTTTTTTTTTTTGCGGGGGAGGGGGGTGCACGGTCTACTAAGGCACCGTACACCGTTGTGTCCAGTCCTACAAGAGATGTTGGTCTCACTTCTGGATCCCCCTGCGCCGATCAGAACCCTCTGCGCCGATCAGAACCCTGGGACCTAGCGGACCAGGAGTGGATGTGCAGCGATTAGACCTGCTCGTTTTACAGCACGGTACCCCCCACTTTTGTTAGTCAGATTATGAGAGTGCCTGTTTCAAGCTACCGACTTAAAACAAGGACTCTTTAATTTTACCTTTTAACTTAACTTCTCAGTTGATCAAGATCAAACTATTTTCTTTTTCGTATTATTACAATCGAAAGTCATCTGTCGGTCGACTAATGAACCACTCACGGACTAAGAATAACGTTCATGGGCCAGACGGAAGCAACTTTTGTGAAGGATTACAATGCAACAACTTACATATCTCCTATTAATCTAGCATCCTCGGCTCTTACAACTAAACTTCTGATGGTGCACACGCTTTATTTCTGCGATGATGTTGGTGAATTTTGATATTTTAAACAAATAAACCTCTTTTTAAAACGAGGAAACAACTTAAGTGCATGGAAGGAATGAATAAACTTAGTTAACAGTTAATGAGGCTGAGTATCTTATGAAGAATTATGGAGATCGAGGAGGGTGTTATCCGTCGAGGCCGTAGGCCGAGGCGGATAACACCCTCCGAGATCTCCATAATTCTTCATATGATAAGAAAGCCGAATTCAATAACTGTTTTATTATTCATTCAAAATAATTCCTAGTTTAAAAACATAGCTAAAACGTGCTTACCTCCATGAATCCATCGATGTTCAGTTCATCTTCGATAGTGTACGTTTAGGTTTGTCCAGCTCCGCAAATATTCTCCAAATAGCAGATGTCGCCCTTCGAGTTGTCTTCTTGCTGTTCTTTAGCCAATTTCTCGCCTAGTTCTTACTCTTGAAACGAGTGAAATGTCCCCAATTTTTTCAAGTTCACAACCAAAACAACTCAACCTCGTCCCCAGGTCTTCTCGGTCAACGGTGCCTTCACCTGCGAAAACGCTGCATCTTTGACGTCATTTCCTCGTTAAAGTCAAATTTCTTCCAAATTTGGTCATCAGTAACTGGTTATGGTGAATTAAACGTGTGCTTTTAGCCAATCAGAATCGACGAAATATTTTGAATGAATAATAATAATAATAATTAAGCGATACTAAAATTCTGGTGTCCAGAGGGAAAGAGGAATTAAGAAAAAGTTACACATGCTATCCACATGTTCAAAGATGCTCGTTTTCCGATGCAAAGAAATTTAAAACAGGAATAATTTTGCTCTTTGTGACCGAAAAATGTGTAGGAGCGAATGTCCTTGAGAGCGGGAGATTTTACTATTATTGTCATGATTATTTTGTATATACATATATATATATTGGTAAGACGACTACATAATTATTGTCGAGGATTTGGATGCTGTTCGTCTTACTCGGATGTTCGTAATGTGAGCCATGCTGGCAACACGAAAGTTGACTGACTACCAAGTTATTTTCGGACTTGGTTAAAACATATGGGTGATAGAGGAGACTGGTTATGAAAAACCGGCAAACAGCAAAGATGAAAACAACGGTCCTGCAGTTTAAGTCCTGAAAGCTCCCTGACCGTGCACAACCTTTTTTTTTTGTTCACAAATTGTCACTAAATAAATTAATGCAATTTCTATTGTTGGTCAGTAAGTTCAAAATGATAAGAATGCTATTCAGTGTTGTGCAAGGTCAAGTCTACAAAAGCTAACAAAAACATATAACAAAGAAGTCTGTCGGGCTTCATAATCATTTCTCTTGTTATACTACTACATGAGAAATTTCTGCAATTTGATTGGCTTAGAGCAGTGGTATTTCAGCTTAATTTGAAATACCTACATGTGAAAATTTCAAACCTTTTGCGGTTAGTAGTATAAACAAATAATAGCATGATTTGTACGTGATATTTGGCATAAATACCTCTCGTGATATTTCAAAATTGTCTCAAATTTCACTCGCCTAACGGCTCGTGAAATTACATATAACAATTTCGAAATATCACTCGTGGTATTTATGCCAAATATCACTACAAACCATGCTATTACCCACACAAATAATTAACTTTGGTTAAAATTGGTTTCCTCTAAAAGAGCAGCAATTTTTTACTGTCAGCATCTTATTAACCTTTAGGGGTGTCTTACGTGTAAGTGGAGCAATGTCCGAATTAAACTTACAGGCAGCTAAAATATCTCTCACATTAAAATTTATAGAGCTGAAGCTTTTAATGCTGTATTTGGGTCGTTCGACTTTTTCTTTCTCATGCAATCAGTCCCTTTCGTTAATTGAACATATGTATGTTAAATGTTTACTTATTTAATTTTTTATGGCGACCTTCAGGCTTTAGTTCAAAAAAATTTTTTTGAAACAGGATAATAAAGGGAAATGATTTTCGGAACTTGACCGCTTAGAGCGGTTTTCACTTGACTGTCGTAAAACCAAAACCAAAGTAAATACACTAGCCAACCAAAGGGCGTAGTAAAACCAAAACCAAAACCAAAACCAATCCCTTTCGACAGTCAAGTGAAAACCGCTCTAATGCAGGTCCACATGTTTGCCTGTTGCTGCATACTCCGATAGTACTCGGTGGATGTTATGAATTACTGTTTTTATTTAAATTGAAATTTTGTGTGATGAAGTTGCATTCTGTATTTCGAGTCATGGTCCTAAATTGGAGGGAACGAACGTCATGCAAGGCTTGGTGAGTTTATTGTAAATTGTTTTGCCAGTACGTTCTAGATGCTATTGTTTGAGAGGCATCAAATTAAAATTATTATACAGGAAGTCCTAGTCTTTGTATGTAACACGAGAGTAGAAAATACTTCAAAGAAATAATATATTTGGACTTCGATATAGTTAATATTCAATAATATAATATATTTTATAAGTTAGCAACCAATATCTGCCGAATCTAATGGCGTTTTACATTACAGTAAGTACGCTCGTGTCGTTACCTCCAGGAAAGACATCATGTTAGTTAATTGTTAATCAGAGTAAAGTATCAGCACATATTTATGTAATGCAAAACAAAACGAAGGCAACTGCTATCGTACGTGATGGAGGTTTGACAAACTTCTAGTTTTTAAGCTGTAGAACTTAAAAGTTCTGCATCAGTTTGTCATAATTAGTGCTCAAATATGCGTAACAATGTCTTTATTTGAAACAGCTGCCCGTCAGTGGTCATTTCAGTACAGGGTTCTAAATTTGTGGAACCAGATAAAGAGCTCAAACTAAATAAGAATTCTAGAGATTTAAAACGGAAACTTTGACAAATATTATTCACCGAAATTTCTTGATTCGTGAGTGACTAAATAGATATTAGACATTTAGTTTTGTTTTGTTTGTGTTTTCGATTATATAATGCATTGTAGATTTTAAAATCGTATTGTATCACTTAAAAAGTCCATCAGAGGGGAGTTCAATAACGTTCAAGTTCAAGCGTAATAAGGCATCAAAAGTATCATGTTACTTGTTATTTAGCAGCAACTATGTCAGATTCGGCTTCATTAAATTCACCGATGAGTTTTCAAAACGATAAGTGAACCATATCAATGAGAACTGGCACTTCAAGTTTGCTGTCTGTTTGCCAGACGTTGTGCACGAGACTGGCAGGAGTGTATTTGGGACGCTATCACTTCTTTCATAAGTTACTGCTTAAAGGAGCAGTGTCATGAGAGTTATCAAACTTCAAACAGGTGGAACTGTCACCAAACTGAGTGAACAGCATATACAAAACAAGACACGGATGGACAAATTTGAAGAAGATTAAAACGGATTGCAATAGCTGTTCTTGAAAACTTGTTAGCCTAACAGTTTTTCAAAGTCCGTTTTTGCTGTTTGTAACCTTTAATATAATGATTGGGAGACATATTTGTTTGAAATGAAGCTGTGATTTTGTCATTTGCCATTGGTTTTTTCGCTAATGTTATGTTTGACTGCGAAAAAAGACGTGTTGTTTAATAAAATGAACCAGACAGCAGTGATGTCACAGACACTCAGTTTCCCCACCTCAAAATCGCCAATTGTTTTAGTACTTTCCAGTCAGATTTTCTTTCAAAAATAGTGTTATCCAAAATAGACTTTAAAGTTAAAAATATATTTTGCAATTAATTTTCGCGCTAAAATTTATCTCTTTATCTTGGTCATTTCGCGTGCAATGCAAGTTTACTTCCGTAAGCAGGAAGTTCTCAACAAGATAGGACTTCCTCGAATGATCTTAAACAGTATAAAACAATTTTTATCGTCCTCCTTTTACAGTCGGAAAGATCAACAGCAGGTGCGACACATACTCGAAATCGCTTTATCCTCCGCGGAACATAACTACAATGCTTAAATTACAGCCAATCTCTTCGCTTGTAGACAGTATGACTAAAATTATGGTGGCAGGGCTTAAGCCATTACAAAAGATTACACTTGGAGCCAACATAGTCGGCGACGGCGGAGAAATCTTCCAATCTCACGCCCACTATATCGCTGATAAACACGGTGAAGTTGATGTTTATCGTGACACGTCCCTGGGAGGATCTTACAGCGGTGTTGAACCTATGGGATTGTTATGGAGCATGAAACAGGCTCCAGAACAGAAAAAGGGTCTTCGCCTTTACAAAAGAGATGTTACCAAACCGTATAACGGCGTCTTAAGCTACTTTGATGGTCATGTAACTCCGCACCAAGAACAACCTGAGTTGCAGCCACTATCAAGCACCACATTTCAGAGGTGGTACATGGCAGATGGAGTGAAAAGAATTCCTGTAAGAGAAGGACGAATCCGAGGAACGCTCTTTCTTCCTCCTGGTGAAGGACCTTTTCCTGGTAGGTATTCATTTATTATCCACAGTTTCGTAATCGTAGTACTAGTGTGCCCGACTAGTTTTCTAGAAGCAGCAGCCATTAGACAGCTTTAAGGGGGGCCATACTTTGGGGGCCTTAAATCTTATGTTGAATATTAATTTAAAATAATTAAAAAATTTGTCTTACTTTAGTTAAATTATACGATTAAGTAATAATGAAGAAAAATTAGCGATGATTCAAGAAGTAGTTGCTAGTTAGAAATCCAAATGTCCAATTCCCTTTGCTGTCGCGTTTCTCGATGACACAACCGCTAATACTTGTTTTTTCATACTTCTGTACAGTTTAAAAGAATTACTTATGGTTTTAAAATATAAAAAGACATAAGGCGTTAATTTCAGGGATGACAGATTTGGCTGATTTTTACTCATATCTTGCTGGCAAACATTAAACTGTAAAATCTGCTCTATACATGACGCACTAGAGGTTTTGGTGATCATTTATTAATAAAATCACTGGGTGGTGTCTTCTATTCTTTCCGCACACTTGGACACAAAGTCACGATTTCCCAATTTGTTGCAAGTGTGGCTTAAAGGATTACCGTAAACCTCGAGATACCAAATAAAAACAACCCTTCTAAACTTCCATCACTTTACGATCTCTTTAAAATTTTATCTAAATCGCCTCTAAAACAGCCGAAATATAACCGTTTTAAAAGATGTAGCACAAGAAAAATTTTGCCTTGTGTCTCCCGCGGCCTTAAGTACGCGCATTCGCCCGTATTCGAGCATTTGCCTTCTGGTTCCTCCCGTGACCTTATTACAGTTTTTACCATTTCTTTCATACCTATAGTCAATGTCACGGCTGTTTCTAACAATAATTTAAGCTAGTAACGTCCTTTTCCGTTCCAGAGAATATATCAATCATGGTGGTATGTAGTGCACATTGATTGGAAAAAACTTGAATTAGCATAACGTTAAAACAATATAATGATTATCGCAAGGCAGATATTTTGGCCTGTTCATAAGCTAGAGTTGTTGAATGACCTTCTTCACCCGAGACACTCAGGTCAGTCGAGTGTGAATCTTCGTCCACCATTTTGAATTTTCTTTAAAACCCGCTGACCGAGCAGCCCGGCTACTTTTTTCTTGCCCCCATGATCTGCCCCAGGGGGGAGGATTTGGCTCCTTTTTTACAGGAAATTCATAAACTGTCTACTAAAACATTGGAAATATGGAAGAAAGGTCAACTGAAGCACTGAAAGCGGCTCCGATATCTCAGAATTAGAAGATAACTAGAAAAATTATTCAGAATGCAAAACGTTGCTCGAAATACGAGAAGTTGCCAAAAAGGTACCGAGCAACTTGTGGAAAGCCCTAATCGAGACACTTTAACTTTTCGATAATGCAACAGCGAAGGCGTAAAAAACATCATGTTTCGTTTATTTTTCAGGTGTGATAGACTTGCTTGGAGACATGGGCGGATTAGTGGAATTCAAAGCTGCCCTACTGGCGTCTCATGGATTTGCTGCTCTCGCATTGGCTTATATGGATTATGATGACCTACCAGCCTTTCCACCGTACCACGAGATGGAGTACTTTGAAGATGCAGCTAATTGGCTGAGCAGTCACCCTAAGGTTTTACCGCATGGGATTGGTATTCACGCTATCTGCTATGGAGCAATGATTGCTCTATTGATGGCAAACCTTCAAATGAAACCTGTCAAAGCCATTGCTGCCATTTCTCCTCTCATACATGTGTACCCTACAGCCTTTAAGTACAAAGGAAGCTTCATTTCAGAGGTAACCCACTTTGATCAAAATAAAAAGGTACAGTTGAAAGATGGAAGCATCTGGCGCTATGGTTTTCCAACAGCCACTAATTCAAATATTCTAGAGTCAAAGTACCCCTACATTGCACCATTTGAAAATCTTTCCTGTCCGCTCCTGCTTGTTTATGGAACTGACGACCTGAATGTTAATGCCACTTTTTCGGTAAATCTGATAAGAGATCGTTTAAGGAAGCAGGGCAAAGAAAACCTGTATTCCGTCTTACGCTATCCTGGTGCCGGGCATCTCATTGAGCCACCTTACACACCGCACTCTTATGCCACTTACGCAAAACGTGCAGGAGCATGGTCAGGCGACCACCACGTAGTGTGGGGAGGGGAGACAAGGTGTCACGCTAGAGCACAAGAGGGCGCCTGGCCAGAGATTATTAGATTCCTGAGAAATAATATCAGTTTGGAAAAACCGGAAACGGGCTTTGAGAAAGTCTACGCTTCCGGGAGCCTTCGGTAGTGTTTGAAACTGCACGTACTTTGTTCTTTTTGGTTTTCCTCGATCTGCTATTTCCTATTCACAAATTTTGGGTGGCGACCTTTTTCTGAAAAAACGATCCACTTGCAAGGATCTCTTCATCTAATCAGTATAATAAAGTAGGTTGCACAAACGAGCCACTTCCGAAAGCGAAAACAAAGCAAACGCCGAATATGAAGGTTTATTTTGGTTCTGTCCAGACCTCCCCATACAACAAAAGCCTGGTTACCTTGAGTTCTTAAAATACGTGTCAGTTTTTCGTGTTGTTCGATTTTGCTGTAAGCATCTCTTTTAGAACAACAAATTGTTCCCGATAGAAAACAATTTTATGCAAAAAAGAAACACATCAGCCTTTCGTGAAAATTAATATTTGTTTGTGAGAAGATCTTCTATGATAGTTCTGTTTCTAACCATGCCGGGTTACTTGCTTGAGCACAATTTGAGTAACCAAACGTTGCGGAAACTACTAATCGGTTGTTGCCTTTGTTTAACGAGTTACCGTCAATTTTGAGTCCTTTCGACGGTGCATGCACAGATCATGAAAACGAACTACATCTAAATTTTAGATCTAGACAAAGACTTTAAACAGTTATCTTGACCATCATTTTAAAAAAAAGTTGAAAACGCACATGCTAGAGAATTATTTTAATTAATGACCGCTTTTTATAATTTTATTCATTTTTTATTATAATGTTCCTTGCTGTTTAGTATTGAAAAGCCCCCTGGGGAATACTAATAAAGTATGTATGTATGTATGTTCTAGTTCGTTCATGATCTGTGCAGGCAACGTTGATGTGAAAAGAAGAGAAACAAGTTTCATTCGTGATCAGATTAAACACGTTTCATGAAAGTATAAAGTATAAAGGCATTAGTTAAGAGGACAGAGGCTTTGTTTGACGGTTTGCAAACAGAATGAAAGAGTGTTAGACACCAACGATGTTTTTTAGGCGTTACTTTGGCTAATCCGTGAGATTAGCCGAGGGAGTACGTAGTCCCTATAATGGTCTATACGGGGAAACTCTGCCGGAAAGGGGTTACGTACCTTTGTCTTTGCGGTCTTGGAAAGGGCCTAACAAAGGTCTAAGAAGTTCATTTTATGGCGTAAAAGACAGTGCATTTAGACTACAGGTATAAGGCTTGCAGTGTTCTAACCTAGTAATGCGAAAGGAGTACCATCTGTCAATAGACGGTATACGAAAGGGGTACCTTTTTCTGTAACAAATGCTAATCAAAGGGTCAAAAAGAAGGGGTTGGAATTCGAGGCGGAGCTCCCCGTATAAAACTTTGCTGAGTGCTCCCTCCCCCTCCTCCTTCCCTGGAGATAATAGTATTTATCATTTATATTACGCAATTAACATAAAAATTTGACCAAATGCGTATAGTATGCATGCATCTGGATGAATGTAACTGGATGGAGTACAACTGGCAGAACTTTAACCTTTAAGCTGAAACTTTTAACCTTTACTTGAAAATATTGGTCGTAACTTACAATGTAGCTATAAAATGATTTTACTTGGCAGTGTGTGATCAGCTCCACAACTAATGGTTTTTTAAATAAACTTTTTGGAGAAATAATTTCTCTGTCTATTCATTTGTGTTTGCTCACTCGTAACATCAGTTCAAGACGCGATCGTGAGACTACAGCATCCAAGTTGCATGTAAATGATGGTTTAAGCATTGCATTTCTGCGATGATGTTGGTGAATTTTGATTTTTTAAACAAATAAACCTCTTTTAAAAACTGCAACGGAAGATACAACTGCAACGCTACATACTTGAATACGCAAAAATACGGACCCTCCTATTTGTAAGGAATAGAAATGGAGGACGAATATCTAAATATATGCCCTGCTTACCAGGAAGAAAGATGCTCGTTACCAGATTATTTGGAAAAAGAATATAGAATAAGAATAAGCAGAACGACACCTAACAAAATATTCATGTTTCTAATACCTCCCCCTAGCGGAAATGCTAAAATACAAAAACTAATAGCAAAACGTGTATTCCAGTGTTTTAAAAATAGAAAAGGGGAAGACGGCAAAAAGTAAAGACTCTAGGACTTAACTAATTAATAACTTGATTAGAAAAAAAACCCAAAGTGCGGTGACAAACATGAAGCTAACAAGCGCATAGCTAACTGAATAGAATTTCATTCACTGACTTGACGTTTCGTAGGTCTCAACAAAAATGTTCAGAAGTAACCGTAAGCTTAAAATTTTGAAATATATAAAAACAGTAATTTGAGTAGCTAATGAGATAATATTGACAAAAACAAAGGAGGTAAAACAATGCTATAACTAAATAAAGAAAACGAACAAATATCGAATACATGTTTTGCTATTAGTTTTTCTACTTCTAATCAAGCTTCGTTGGCCTAATAAGACGAAACGCCTTTATAATAAATAACTTATTAGCCATTTATGGTTAGGAATTTTTGTTGTTTGTAATTTTAGTTATTTGGAAACAGTTGATATACTACTCCAAATAAAAAACATGTACGTATGTACGTATGTTCTTCATTTCCCAGACAATCAACCTTTAACAGGAAAGCACGCTGGCTCAGCTCAGCAGTCATAATGGCGGCCTGACTGTTAAGATTACTGGTAGATGTTAAGATATCACGAAGAAGATATCATGATAAGATATCAAATCATGAACAAACTATGCTATGTGGGACGAGATAAAAGGATAGATGAACACAACTTTTACTACACACTAGTAACAAGATGGCGGGCCTCAAAGACAAGAAACTTAGGCCCAGTCCCTAGGATAAAGCAGACTTTAACATCCCTCCTACTGTACAAAAAAATTTAACAGAAGTCCTTAAAGAAAATCAGTAGTTAAAAGTCAAATAGAAAAATCTATTATTCCGCAAAGTGGAGATTCCTTGGTAAAGTCTCAATAAATCTTGGCAACAAAAGTCATTGCACTAGATCCTAGATTGATAGCAAATGAGTACGAGTGGTAAGAGTGAACTTGAACAAACGAACAGGCATAAGTACTCAACCTCCTAAAA